>NC_038048.1:28771738-29066932 GCF_002211085.1 Panicum hallii | reverse complement strand
TGGGAGCGCGTCCATTTGCCGGGCCAATCGGGTACTAGGCTTACCGCTTACCATATTTCGCGGCATGTGGCTAGTACTTTCAAAAACTTAGCCACCACTACCACACAGATCGACCTTAAGACTTTTATCAAAACAGACAGGGTAAAACCTCAGGTCATGATACAACACATGACCCTGTCCGTCATCCTTATAGTGGTTGCAGAAATGTAAACATGCAACTCCTATATCGCGCGAGTGACAGGAAATCACCCGACTTCTACCGGTCCTATTAGCGAAGCATCTATCCGTTAAGGACTCGGGAGCATTACATTGGATTCTTAGAATTTATGCATCTAGGGTTTCATCTCAACTCCTAGACCTAATGCAAAGTATAATATAGCTAGATATAGATTACAGTGTAAATAAAGTAGTGGGATATGTCCGGGGCTTGCCTTCGGGAGTAGGGTAGGGGCAGGAGAGTCAGAGATTTCCGAACTCGGGTTCGGAACTTCAGTTAGTCCTTCGACGACGTGTGCTGGATCTTCTGAAAAACCTTGGTCTTGTCCTAAGACCAATTCGTAGTCCCCGTCGTCGAGTGTCGTTGATTCTATATGAAATGCAATACATTAATAAGGTGAACTTAAATTTAAAATTCAAATTTATATCACATCCAATTAGCACACAAACATGTATAGAATAAAGAGGGTTTAGATTTGAAACACCATTTATAAGATATGGTAAAAGTTTATTGAAATAAATTAACCTTTGGGTTAAATTGAAATAAACTAAAATTTGATTTCAAAACTTTAAATAAAAGATCATAGAAACTTAATTATTATTAGCATCATAAAACATTACATTAGTGATTACTAAATTCCAATTAGAAGAGGTTCTACATTAGGTTTATTTTTAAATTTGGAAAGCTCAAATTAAAGATGTTAAGTTTAAATTAAATGTGGAGTTTGAAATTGCACAAGGTCATTTAGGGCTTAAAGAATATCATGCTAAACTTAAGATAAACAAAAGAGCATGAAATGACAAGATCACATGTGTATTACCTCTTAATTTTAGATGTTTAATAAAGGCAAAAGTATTTTGTTTCACACTAAACTCTATTAATAAAAGTCATAGAGTTTGAAATCTACTTTCTAACAAAATTTGTTTCACTATTTTTAGATTTTTCTGTGGATTGTTATGAATTTTACAAGACAGAATAGACCCTCACATGAAATAACAGATTTCCTTATACATTAGTCCCTGCATTTAACATCTAGCCCCCTGGAAAGAAAGTACTCCACGCAATTAAACCCAAACCATGGCCGGCGGTGGGGAAGCTCCTGCCCGGCCAGATTCCGGCCGGTGAGGTCGCCGGCGGTGAGGGGAAAAGAGGGGGGAGCACGAGGGACCTAGGGCTACCTGTGGGCGTCTCGGAGGGGGTCAAGGCGGTCGGAGGAGGGCTACCCGCGGTGGGCCGAGCCGGTGGCCGGAGGCGCACGGCGGCGGGTGGCTTCCGGTGGGCGGAGGTGGAGAGAACTGGCTGGGAGGTTCTATAGGGCACGGGAAGCTCACGGTACAGTCAATTTGAGGGGAAAGGGCGGAAGGAGAAGTCCCACGGTGGCCCGAGCTCACGGCGGCAATGGAGGAGCGGCGAGGTACTGACACCGCGCGGGGGAGGTCGGGGCGTCAATTTATAGGCAAGCGGATCGACGGTGAGCTGCTAGTGTCGTAGAGCAGGAGGGAGGGAGGGATAAGGCCGGCCGCAGGGTTTTTGCGGCGGCGGCAGGAGTGGCGCCGGCGGCGGTGCGGCAGTGCCGCAGGCGCCGTGGCGCGCGGCCAGGACGCCAGCAAAGGGAGGGGTAGAGCGGTGGCCAAGCAAGAGTCGACGCGTGGATGGGAAGGGCAGGGGAGCTGGCCGGCGGGTGAGCCAGTGCGGCCCATAAATCCGGCGACAGAAGAAACAGAGGAAGCAGAGCAGGGGGGGGGCAGAACGCAGGGAGGAAGAAGGGGAGGTGAACTGACTTGTGGACTAAACTGTGATTTCAGAGAAGGCAGGGCTATACTGTAAAGGGCTTGTAACCTTTAAACCAATGCTCAAATGGAGATGGTCCAAAATCAAAAGTGCATGGTTTTCAACCCTACAACTTCTCTTTAAGGTTCATCTACAGTTGAGCAATAGTTTTTGAGTTAAAATGAACTTAGTAATAATTCATGTTTTATGTAAATCCCTAAGTAAAATTACTTTTGCACATACATCCTATGGTAATTTCACATATATTTTTACAATTTGACCACAGATACTACTTTTTGCAAAATAACCCTTATGCTTTTTAAACTTTTCCCTCATCTCCATCCATTTGCATAAAAGGGCCTTTAGTTAATATTAATTGCATAAACGTCCTTTCTTTCATAACATTGCGTACATAAAGTATATTTTTGCCAAACTTTGAACATACAAGCATGCTTAAAATCTAAGATATAACCTAGCTAATTACCTGAGTGTCACAGCCTTCCCCCCTAAAAAGAATCTCGTCCCGAGATTCTGAAGCAGGATGGAACAGAAGATCAAGTTCGAAGATTTGTTTGGAAGAAATCGGGAAAGTTGCGTTGAAGATAAGATTCGGTTTCCCATGTTGCCTCTTCCTCTGTGTGATGGTTCCATTGAATCTTGTACATTTTGATGGTCTCTCTTCTGGTACTTCTTTCTTTCGTGTCGAGAATTCTGATGGGATGTTCTGTATAGGTCAAATCTGGTTCGATTTCGATAGCTTGGGAATCAATGATCTCGGTGGGGATTTTAACACACTTTCTGAGTTGGATACATGAAAGATGTTATGGATGGCCGCTAATTGAGAAGGAAGTTGGAGACGATAAGCTACAGGTCCACAAATTTCAAGGATTTCAAAGGGTCCGATGTATCGAGGAGCAAGCTTCCCTTTTACACCGATCTTTGAACACCTCGGATAGGAGATACTCGAAGATATACGAAGTCTCCGACGTGAAACTGTAAGGGTCTTCTTCGTATATCAGCGTAGCTTTTCTGTCGAGATTGGGCGGCCTTTAGATTGTCCTGGATTTAGCTTGACCTTATCCTCTGCTTCTACAACTAGATCGGGGTCCAAAAGTTTACGCTCGCCGGTTTGTGACCAACTCAAAGGAGTTCGGCATCGGCGACCGTATAATGCTTCAAAGGGAGCCATTTTAATACTTGTCTGATAGCTATTGTTGTAAGAGAATTCTGCTAGTGACAAGTATCTATCCCAATTTTTGTCAAATTGGAGTACACAAGCTCTGAGCATATCTTCCAGAATTTGTTTATTCGCTCAGTTTGCCCATCCGTTTGAGGATGATAGGCGGAGCTTCGAATTAATTTAGTCCCAAGAGCTTCATGAAGTTGCTCCCAGAACCTTGCAACAATTGTGCTCCACGATCAGAAATGATCGTTTTAGGTACTCCATGAAGTCGAATATTTGATCCAAATAGATCTCAGCTACTTCTTAGCAATATACGTAGTATGCACGGGAAGGAAGTGTGCGGTTTTGGTTAATCGATCAACGATTACCAAACAGAATCATGCCTCCGAGAAGTGTTGGGTAAGCCAACGATAAAGTCCATGCTGATATCCTCCCATTTCCATGAAGGAATAGGTAGCGGTTGAAGAATACCAGCAGTCTTTAAATGACTGGCTTTGACTCTTTGGCAGATATCACATTCTGACACATATTTGGCGATTTCTCGTCTCATACGAGTCCACCAAAAGTTGTGTTTTAGATCCTGATACATCTTCGTACTACCGGGGTGTATGGAAATTTAGATAGATGGGCTTCATCCATTATTTGTTTTCGGAGTTTATGGTCTTTTGGTACAACAATACGCTCGTTGAACCATAAACTCCTTCAGGATCTACTCGGAAGCACTTATATTTCCCTTCACCTTGGGTTATTTTCTGTTTGATGATTTTAACCCCTTCATTACGCTGTTGTGCTAGAACAATATTATCTCTGAGTGTGGCTTCAACCGAGATATGGTTTAAGTCACCTTGGGAAACGATCTCTAGATTAAGTTTACTCATTTCCCAACAGAGAGTTTCATTGAATGCTTCAATGGATAGGCAAGAACAATGTGCTTTGCGACTAAGGCATCTGCAACGACATTGGCCTTGCCCGGATGATAATGCACTTCCAAATCATAATCCTTGATAAGTTCTAGCCAGCGTCTTTGCCTCATATTCAGGTCTGCTTGGGTAAAGATATACTTGAGGCTTTTATGATCAGTGTAGATATGACATTTCATACCCATCAGATGGTGTCTCCAGATCTTTAGGGCATGAATAACAGCTGCAAGTTCCAGATCATGAGTAGGTAGTTCTGTTCATGAACCCTAAGTGCTCGTGATGCATATGCAATGACTCGGTTGTCTTGCATAAGTACACAACCAAGTCCAGTTCCTGATGCATCACAATAGATGTCAAAAGGTTTTGAGACATCTGGTTGAGCTAAGACTGGTGCAGTCGTAAGATGATTTCTAAGGATATGAAATGCATCTTCGCATTTTTGATCCCAGGAGAATTTCACACCTTTCTTTAGTAGTTCGGTCATAGGTTTGGCTATTCTGGAAAAGTCAGGAATGAAACGGCGATAATAGCCAGCTAGACCGAGAAAACTACGAATTTGATGGACGGAGGTTGGGGGTTTCCAATCCATCACTTCTTGTACTTTGCTGGGATCGACAGATATTCCGTCACTAGAGATGGTATGGCCCAGAAATTTGACCGTATCTAGCCAAAACTCACATTTAGAGAATTTGGCATATAGGTGGTGGTTTCTTAATCGTTGAAGGATGACATGGAGATGCTTAGCATGATCTTCTGGAGTTTTAGAGTAGATCAAGATGTCATCAATGAAGACCACGACAAACTTGTCGAGCTCTTGCATGAAAACTGAATTCATGAGGTACATGAAATAGGCTGGGGCATTAGTGAGACCAAACGACATGACAAGATACTCGTATAGACCATATCGAGTGGAGAAAGCTGTTTTTGGAACATCACTGGGCCGAATTTTAATTTGGTGGTAGCCGGAACGAAGATCTATTTTAGAAAACACCTTGGCTCCGGCTAATTGGTCAAAGAGGATATCAATGCGGGGTAGAGGGTACTTATTTTTGATAGTCACCGCATTGAGGGGACGATAATCAACACACAGCCTTAAGCTATTATCTTTCTTTTCACAAATAAGGCCGGACAACCCCATGGTGATGCACTTGGACGAATGAAGCCTTTATCTAAGAGATCTTGGAGTTGGATTTTTAACTCGGCCAACTCATTAGGAGGCATGCGATAAGATCTTTTGGAAATAGGGGCTGTACCAGGTTGAAGTTCTATAATGAACTCAATATCTCTGTCTGGGGGCATTCCAGGTAAGTCATCTGGGGAAAACATCCGGATATTCACAGACGACTGGAATATCTTCTAGCTTGACCCCAGATACAGCATAGGTGTAAGAGTTGAACGACTTTGATGGTGGTAGATAAAGAAGAGTAGATTCATGCTCTAATGAACCTATCTCCACCATACGGGAAGGGATATCTATGGATATATGGTACTGGGTCATCCAATTCATTCCTAAAAGAACATCCACTCCTTTTAGATCCAACAATAATAAATCTGCCCTCATCAAATGGTTGCCCATTTGAATTGGTACGCCTCTACAGACGTGATTTGCAGAGATACTACCACCAGGAGTTGTTATCATATATATCCCATTAACAGGACAAATTTCCAAGCCTATCTTAGTCCCCAATTTTGTATTGACAAAGCTATGGGTAGCACCAGTATCAAAAAGAACAGTAACGGGGTAATGATTGATAGAAAATGTACCCGTCAGTATTGGTGCCCCTTCAGGGAGTTCGGAGAGTGTAGTGAGATTCACCCTCCCTTGTCGGACTTGCACCACTTGTCTCTTACCCTTGCCCTTATAATTCGGATTAGATGTTTGCCCTTGGAATGATTTCCTAGGTTGAGGGCAATCCTTGATGAAGTGGGACGGGCTTCCGCAATTGAAACAGCGATAATTGCTGTTTCCTGGAGTAGCTGGCGGAAAGCTCGGCCGCAGACCTTGTTGAGGTTGTTGCTGATTTTGTGGCAGGGGTGGTCGGTTGAATGGTACTTGTTGGGGAGGTCGGGCTACCCATCTGCCAGATATGTTGCCTCGAGATGGAACTCGAGGGGCATTGCTCGGGACCAACCGATACCGCGGCGACTGTGGAGTTGTAGGCCCGGTGGGTGCTTTTCGTTTCTTTTCCGCTCGGTGGGCGGCAATGCAATCTTCTTGAGTTATGGCCATGTTGACCAACTCATTGAATCATTGGCCTTCACTAGATTCAGCCATTCTTTGAGCTTGGTGTTTAGGCCTCGACGGAAACGATCACATTTGCGGGCATCTGTATCCGCATGTGATCCCGCATACTGGCACAGGTGATTGAAAACCTGTGCATACTGTGTAACCGTACGGGTACTTTGGGTCAGGCTTAGAAATTCATTGAGCTTCCGCTCAATGAGTCCTGCTGGTATATGATGTGCGCGGAATGCAGTCCGAAACTCATCCCAAATGACCACGTGTTCGGCGGGTTGCATTGCATGAAACTGGTCCCACCAAAGACGTGCATGGCCTCGAAGTTGCTGGGCAGCAAAAAGCACCTTGTTCTCCTCTGAACATGGAGCTGACAGTAAGGCAAATTTGGACTCAATAGTCCGCAACCAGGCATCCGCATCTAAAGGTTCCTCGGCTTTGTGGAATAAAGGAGGTTGGGTGCTGAGGAAGTCCTGATAGTTGGCCGACAGAGGTTCACCTCGGCCTCGCGGTTGCTGCTGGAAATGGCCCATCTGAGCTTGTACAAGTTGATTTAATAGCTCAGTCTGCCGGGCCATAACCTCGGCCAAATTCGGAGGTGGCGGCGGTGGTTGCTGGGAACTACCGGGTTGTCCTGCCCGGAATCCTTCCGGGGTTCCTCGGGTAGCTCCCACCATCTGAAATAAATAAGATATCCATTATCAACCACAATCTTGCTCCAATTTCAGATAAGATACAATTTATCCAGCTGAAATATAATGCATATGCTCCATTCAATCTACTTATAACAGGTACACAGATGTTGAGCAGGATAACCGAAACTTAGGATTTGGATTACTATAAAGATACTACTATCTTACATCAGTACACTCCCAAGGTTACAAACTTTTACCCAAAAATACATGCCACATATACAACAAGTGGCTTTATAACTAGATGTTCTACCCACTACTTATGTTACATCTTATACATTTATTACATCTAATCCACCACGCTGTCACTATGACTAAAAGTCATCAAAATTGCCCACTGATGACTGGCTTCCAGAAGAGGAATGATAGGGACTGACGACAGGATCGCCATGCTCAGAATCAAGCTCGGAGACCCCTTCAATTTCCTCGGGATCTTCCTCTTCCTCTTCAACTTCAGGTGCTGCCGGTGCATCTGGAGGATGTGGAAACTGATGCAGTTCCTCGATCTGGGCTTGAGCATCATCCACTGCAAGGATCAGATCTTGAACTTGTGCCTGTAGAAATTCAATAACAGTATCCCGCTGAGTGATTATGTGATCACTCTCGTTGATCTGATCTTCACGATGATGGATGGTCTCGTTTTGAGTAGCGATTATTCCATTCTTTTCAAGTACCACTGCTTGAAGTTGGTCTGCCTGGGTGAAGTATGTAGCAGCGTCCCCATGGAAACTTCGCGCAGCAGTAATCAGATGGCCTATCTCACGGCGTAGCAGCATGTGATAGTGGTATTGCACGCCCGTGTAACGCCTCATTCCTTGCACTACTTCTTCTGGTGGACCTTCCAACCTATGACTTTCAGGAATTATTCTGAGGTCTCGCTCCACTTCACTAGGATCTGTTGTGGCGAACAAACCTATAGGTTGTCCTACAACTTCCTCGGGGTGTTGACTGCAAAAGGCATAAATGGCTTCTAGGGCCGCTGCTTCAATGGTGTCCATAATCCTGTAGCCCGTCGTGCTGACCTCAATGGGCTGCCATTGTGAACGGAAGGGATGCTGAGGTATACTCATCCTGACATGAGCCCTGTGGATTCCGTCTTCCACATGTTCAACAGCATCGTACTGCGGGGTTCTGTATAATGGAAAGCCTGCAAAGATTCCCATAGCAAGCGGGGAAAACCCTCCAGTGAAGGGCATTGGTGTGGAGATGCCCTTCCGGATCCCAGAAAACATTGGAAGGTGCTGCCATCTGCGACCAGGATGCAAATGGTAAAACTTGTTATCTTGTTAGGAGAATACAAGATAAACAGATCAAGATAACCAATTTGATAACAGCAAAGGCTGGAAATCAGATGGAAAACTAAGATCCCATATAAGATACCCAACTTAAAGCTATCCTTAATTCTTCATTACCCCATTCCAAAAACAAATGGCATATCTATGATGTATAAAATTCTTTCATTGAGAAAAGATGTATGCACGCGCTTCTCGCCCTCACAACCAAAACAACTGCCGAATATTTTCGGACTTACGTAGTCAATTTCGGTGGCATAACCATACGTCTCTCACTATATATAACTAGTCGGTAAACCCTACGCGTCCTAATAGCGTGAACGTGGTTAGTGTACCTGCAGAAGAAAACACAGATATATATATCTCGTGAACCTTTCATGGCAGCACGACATGAAAGCGTCCCCAAACATTACTGTTCACTATAGAAACAGCATCTGTACAATTACCGCCGTACAGACAACGTTAACATACGTTATCGAAACAACGTATTCACGGGGGTACCGCAATATGCGGGGGTATGAACAGCGATCGTCATACCCTGCGCCGAACCATATACTCCCAATATAATCAACCTAAGTTGGTATATTGGCAGCATCTCAAGTAGGCCACTGCTTGAGAAACAGCGTTCGGTTCGCATCACCGACGGGAAGGCCAAGCTCCCTCAGTTGGCTGAGGATCCTTACCTTCTTACCTCCGTACGTAGATGTCGTTACAGGAAGTAAGGTTGGATTGTGCAGGAATTTAAGTTTTGACAAAAAGTAGTGCTGCGAGTCAGATCTATCTATACATATATAGATACCATTAGCCACCTGATACTTTCCCATATAAACCCTTAGGGCTTTACGTTCTAAGTACAACCTTAACGAATCCAACGTATTTTTGTAAACTCATTTGTTGGCAAACTTTTATCCAGAAAACACCTTTTAAGAGCTATTCTGGGTGTAAAGATAAACCTACAGCTCTGATACCAGCTGTGGCAGAACCGGTCGAATTATTCCGGCTCAAGTGCGTTAATGACCGCCGTACGATCCGCAATCAGCTTAACGCACTTCAAACGGAACAATCCTTTGGTCTGTCGGGTCTCCGCCCGATACAACCACGGTTCAGCAGGATCGAAGCAGGTTTATCTCGCACGAAGGCGAGTTCACATCACAGATTAGCTCATCAACTTTTAATTTTACAACCATATATACATTATTACAAACGAGTTTCAAAGACAGGTAAACTTATACATAACCATGTTCAACTGACAAGCATAACAGCTTATCCAACTCACAGCGGAAGAAAAAGTTTTACGCGACTACAGGCGTCGCGAAAGTAGACACCAAGCTTAGCCCGGGGCTTGGTGTTACTCCGGAGGGTCAGTGCCGGCCGGGGACGGGTCCCACTCCACGGACCAGCCAAATGGAACGGACGTAGGCCACTCAAAGCTGTCCGTGGGATTCTCGTAGGTTGGACCTGAAACAGACATTAGCAAGGCTGAGTATTCTAATACTCAGCAAGGCTTACCCGGGTTTGGGTATACTTAGCCCATAACTAGACTCATGAAGTTATTGTAAAGGCTCTAGGTTTATTTTCAGCTGAAAAGCAACAAAGAGTATGAACTACTTTCAAATTTTAGCTTTCAGATTCTAACTTGGTTAGCCATTCTAGGTTAGCACCTACACTAAACAAGTAAGGTAGTGATTATCATCCATCAGGATTATCTCATCAACAATTACACTTATTACTCAATGTGGTAAAAGGGATAAGCAGTCTCAATCTTCGTGAGAGGCGGACGATTCGAATCGAATTTAACCTTGCAAGGTAAACCTAACTCACACGCTTGGAATACCAACAGGGCATTCCGAAGCAACCGTTTCCCTCATATTCCGGGTTATGGATCGGGGCCACCACAAGCGACTGCAGGACCGTACGCACACCCAATGTGTACAGGACATACGTCTGTAGCGCGACTACAAAACCCGTATTCCTGTCTGCCTTGCAGAACGTACTCCCACACGTCGGTGCGTGTAAACATAAAATAAAAGTCGAGTGGTGGGAGCGCGTCCATTTGCCGGGCCAATCGGGTACTAGGCTTACCGCTTACCATATTTCGCGGCATGTGGCTAGTACTTTCAAAAACTTAGCCACCACTACCACACAGATCGACCTTAAGACTTTTATCAAAACAGACAGGGTAAAACCTCAGGTCATGATACAACACATGACCCTGTCCGTCATCCTTATAGTGGTTGCAGAAGTGTAAACATGCAACTCCTATATCGCGCGAGTGACAGGAAATCACCCGACTTCTACCGGTCCTATTAGCGAAGCATCTATCCGTTAAGGACTCGGGAGCATTACATTGGATTCCTAGAATTTATGCATCTAGGGTTTCATCTCAACTCCTAGACCTAATGCAAAGTATAATATAGATAGATATAGATTAACAGTGTAAATAAAGTAGTGGAATATGTCCGGGGCTTGCCTTCGGGAGTAGGGGTAGGGGCAGGAGAGTCAGAGATTTCCGAACTCGGGTTCGGAACTTCAGTTAGTCCTTCGACGACGTGTGCTGGATCTTCTGAAAAACCTTGGTCTTGTCCTAAGACCAATTCGTAGTCCCCGTCGTCGAGTGTCGTTGATTCTATATGAAATGCAATACATTAATAAGGTGAACTTAAATTTAAAATTCAAATATTATATCACATCCAATTAGCACACAAACATGTATAGAATAAAGAGGGTTTAGATTTGAAACACCATTTATAAGATATGGTAAAAGTTTATTGTAATATAAATTAAGCCTTTGGGTTAAATTTGAAATAAACTAAAATTTGATTTCAAAACTTTAAATAAAAGATCATAGAAACTTAATTATATATTAGCATCATAAAACATTACATTAGTGATTACTAAAATTCCAATTAGAAGAGGTTCTACATTAGGTTTATTTTAAATTTGAAAGCTCAAATTAAAGATGTTAAGTTTAAATTAAATGTGGAGTTTGAAATTGCACAAGGTCATTTAGGGCTTAAAGAATATCATGCTAAACTTAAAGATAAACAAAAGAGCATGAAATGACAAGATCACATGTGTATTACCTCTTAATTTTAGATGTTTAATAAAGGCAAAAGTATTTTGTTTCACACTAAACTCTATTAATAAAAGTCATAGAGTTTGAAATCTACTTTCTAACAAAATTTGTTTCACTATTTTTAGATTTTTCTGTGGATTGTTATGAATTTTACAAGACAGAATAGACCCTCACATGAAATAACAGATTTCCTTTATACATTAGTCCCTGCATTTAACATCTAGCCCCCTGGAAAGAAAGTACTCCACGCAATTAAACCCAAACCATGGCCGGCGGTGGGGAAGCTCCTGCCCGGCCAGATTCCGGCCGGTGAGGTCGCCGGCGGTGAGGGGAAAAGAGAGGGGGAGCACGAGGGGACCTAGGGCTACCTGTGGGCGGTCTCGGAGGGGGTCAAGGCGGTCGGAGGAGGGCTACCCGCGGTGGGCCGAGCCGGTGGCCGGAGGCGCACGGCGGCGGGTGGCTTCCGGTGGGCGGAGGTGGAAGAGAACTGGCTGGGGAGGTTCTATAGGGCACGGGGAAGCTCACGGTACAGTCAATTTGAGGAGGGAAAGGGCGGAAGGAGAAGTCCCACGGTGGCCCGAGCTCACGGCGGCAATGGAGGAGCGGCGAGGTACTGACACGCGCGCGGGGGAGGTCGGGGGCGTCAATTTATAGGCAAGCGGATCGACGGTGAGCTGCTAGTGTCGTAGAGCAGGAGGGAGGGGAGGGGATAAGGCCGGCCGCAGGGTTTTTGCGGCGGCGGCAGGAGTGGCGCCGGCGGCGGTGCGGCAGTGCCGCAGGCGCCGTGGCGCGCGGCCAGGACGCCAGCAAAGGGGAGGGGTAGAGCGGTGGCCAAGCAAGAGTCGACGCGTGGATGGGGAAGGGCAGGGGAGCTGGCCGGCGGTGAGCCAGTGCGGCCCATAAATCCGGCGACAGAAGAAACAGAGGAAGCAGAGCAGGGGGGGGGCAGAACGCAGGGAGGAAGAAGGGGAGGTGAACTGACTTGTGGACTAAACTGTGATTTCAGAGAAAGGCAGGGGCTATACTGTAAAGGGCTTGTAACCTTTAAACCAATGCTCAAATGGAGATGGTCCAAAAATCAAAAGTGCATGGTTTTTCAAACCCTACAACTTCTCTTTAAGGTTCATCTACAGTTGAGCAATAGTTTTTGAGTTAAAATGAACTTAGTAATAATTTCATGTTTTATGTAAATCCCTAAGTAAAATTACTTTTGCACATACATCCTATGGTAATTTCACATATATTTTTACAATTTGACCACAGATACTACTTTTTGCAAAATAACCCTTATGCTTTTAAACTTTTCCCTCATCTCCATCCATTTTGCATAAAAGGGCCTTTAGTTAATATTAATTGCATAAACGTCCTTTCTTTCATAACATTGCGTACATAAAGTATATTTTTGCCAAACTTTGAACATACAAGCATGCTTAAAATCTAAGATATAACCTAGCTAATTACCTGAGTGTCACACTGTGTACATAACGTAGTTTAAACAGGCTTAAGAGATAAAGCCCGTTTTATCTCTTATTTACCTTATTTATCTCTTATTTATCCCGTATGAATAGGAGATAAAACTAGTCGGTACAGAAGAAATCTGTTCGAGTTGTATTCGGTTATGATTCCTTATATAGTATTGGACTAGAATTCTTATAGCCCTAACCTCCCGGATATATAAGGAGGAGCAGCGACCCATCCAAAACACAACATCAACACCCAAGGGAATACAAACCATCATACAGGACGTAGGGTATTACGCACCTCGCAGTCCGAACCTGTCTAAATTTTGTGTTCCTTGCACCTTCGAGTTCCTGATCTCGGCGTCTCCTCACCTAAACTTACCACCTTGGGTATACCCCTCGGTGGGCAGCCGGTAAAATACCGACAAAGTTGATATTTTTAGCATGTTTGTGCGATTTGCTATGCACTTGATTGTTTTTAGCCGATTAAACAACACACTAAAAGTCACTAAACGGTAATGCTATGGACCAGACGTCCGACGCTCCGACATATGTTGCAATAATTAAGCATTGATGTTTGCAACTATTGTGTTTGTATGTTTCATAGTAAATGTTACATGAAATATAGTGTTCATGTTGCGGTGGGAATTTTCCATCCTCAAATCGGATGTCAGAGTCATTTGTATACATATTCTTTTGATGTTACAAGCGTTGAACCCTAATGTTGCAACTGGTATTTTTCAATGTTGCGATGAACCGTCCGATGAAAAATTTCAGATCGGACATCCGGGCGCTAGAAGTGCCGATCACTGAAACTGAACTAAACCCTAGCCGTACCCTTTTTTACCAACCCTAAGTCGACGCAAGAACCCATTTAGTCACTAACAAACCTGGCCCATGGTCAACAAACCTAGGACTAGTCAACACCAACCATGGCTGGACCTTGCGACAGGGACATCGGTCAGCGCCTAGGGCCAGCACCAACATGGTGTGTCTGAAAGGCCAGCCGGCGATGGTCGCCGGCGAGCAGAGCTGCCGGCCTAGCGATGATGGCCGCATTCCGGCCAAATGGCCGGCGGACTCGCAAAACAAGGGAGGACGAGCATAAGAGGCTCACTAGTGACTAATTTTTGGGGTTGGTTGACAAGAACAGTTGCCGAAGATGGCCGGCAACGGTGAGATTAAAGTGCGGCAACCATGACAGTTTGATGGCCGAAAACTTGAATCTCCGACCATGGGGTCACTATGTGAAGGGAAAAAGGGTGGTGGGAAGGTAGTGGAGGTAGGTACGACAACTATGCAAGAGCGGCCGGCGGGCGGGCAAGAGCGGCCGGCGGGCATGGTAGTGTGTAACACCCGTAGTCCCGAGATCGATCTCAAGACATGAGAGATTACAAGATTACACAGAATTCGGGAGGAAGGAGGACAGCTTCGTCTTCCAATTTACTTTCAGAATAAACTTGTTCTGTTCAATTCATCACGCAGACCACACAGCCTCGGACCCACTGTTTAGCGAAACAAATAACTATTTAAATTAGAAAAATGGATGATATCGAATACGTATTCTCCCATTATGTTTTCTTCCTTCGCATAACGCTTCACTCCGTTGGCGTGGCTACAACACAACCATGACATCTCCCTCCGCTTGTGATGGAACTTGTCCCCAAGTGATGGCTAATGGAAACCTTTGCTTCAACACATACAAACACTATTAAATAATAATTTGTAGCAATGTCCTTTTTTTTCTAGGGCGGGTCAAAAGGTAGCCCGCTCCTTTAAATAGAGCGCGATTAATGTAGTATCCGACCCGCCTCTAGAAATGTCACAATTTTTAGGGACAGGTGACGGCTTCACCCGCCCCTATAAATGGTATTTTTAGAGGCGGGTGACGCCATCACCCACCCCAAGAAACAGTGGCCATATTTAAGGATGGGTGGTGGCGTCACCCGCCCCTAAAAATATATTTTTAGCAGCGGATGATGGCGTCACCCGCCCCTAAAAATTTTTAGGTACGTGTGATGGCATGTCCCGCCCCTATAAATGGTTCCACTTAAAAAATTCGCAACTTTTTCATATGATCTCGGATGAAGTTGAATTTTATATCAAAATTGTAGATGTTGACGAGATCTACAACTTTGTAGCTGATAATTTTTTTATTTAAGGTTATTTAATAGTCGAAAAAGTTATTATAAGTTCTTATATGGCTATGACTATATAGTATGCCATACAACTCAAGTCATACTTTGAGATTTCTATAATCTTAATCTTTATATACAGTGAAATATAATTGGTATATTTTTTATCTATAGTTCATAATAACCATACAGTAGAAGTTTCATCTTTTTTTATTTGTTTTGTTATATGTAAAGATTTAAATGAATTTCTGAAATAAAATAGAAATTTTTTAGGGGCGAGTGGTGGCATCACCCGCCCTAAAAAATGGATTTCTAGGGGCGGGTGATGGCATAACCCGCCCGTAGAAATCAGTTTCAAAGTTAATCTAAAAGAATAGCATACCCCATAGAGTCACAAGTAATTGTGTAGTGTGGTGGAGAGAAGGGTACGCGTGAGGCTGGAGGTAAGCGGTTTGAACCCCTGGTTTACGCAAGTGTGCCTATTTGGTCAAAAAATTGTGCCTCGGTAGCAGATGGGGGTGGCACCGGTGCGGGGTTATTTTTTTCTTTTTTATTTTGCTATTTTTGATTTTTTTCAATTTTTTTCTATATTCTGGATATTAATTTGTAGGGGCGACCCGCCCCTGCAAATCGATTTTTAGGGTTACCCGCCTCTACAGATAGCTATTTTTAGCTACGAGAAATAGGAGCGGGTACCGCACCCGCCACTAAAAATACGATTTTACCCGCCCCTGAAAACCTTTTTTATAGTGAGATCTCCCCGTATAGCAGCTTACGAAGCGAAACCTGTCCACTTGATCAACACTTGTGGGGTTTTAGCGTTACCTTTTCTGACCAGCCGATAATCCAGAATTGGTTCAGGCTGAGGAGTATGAGCCCTGAGATCAACCAGAAGCTTCTGAATATATGAGAAAACTGGTGCATAATCTGGAGTATATGGCTTGAGTTGAGATACATGAAAGATATTGTGAACCTTGCTGTCTTCAGCTAGTCTAGTCTGTAAGCAGCAACTCCAATCTTTTCCAGAACAGTGAAGGGGCCAAAGAATTTGAAAGTCAATTTTGGGAATGGACGATTAACTACTGAAGTTTGGGCATATAGTTGCAACTTCGGTAGCACTTGCTCTCCCGCTTGAAAAGTTTTGTCCACCCTATTCTTGTTAGCATGCAATTTCATTCTGTTCTAGGAAACTGCTAATTGATTCTTCAGCATTGTCACATGTTCTTCTCTGTGCTATAACATCTCCAGAACAGTGGCATCTGTAGGTGTAATTGCAAACTGTGTAGGCACCACCCCAAAATTAGAATCATACCCATACAGAGCATTAAATGGAGAGCATCCTGAGGCAGTGTGGAAGGAGGAATTGTACCAAAATTCTTCCGAAGCCAACCATTTCTTCCATTGAGTAGGGGACTGCTGGACTGCACATCTCAAATACATCTCAGGACAATGTTTCACTATTGACGATCCTTAAATGCCAGATTTGACCATCAAGACCTGCATAAAGACTCGACCAAGGGGAGAGACGTCCCCCTGATTTTTCATCTTAAGAAGCTTGTGCCGTGACTCGAACCCGGGCTAGCTCAGTGAACCGCTTCTCTGGTGTGTTCGGCTAACCAGTTGCACCGTGAGAGTGCTGGCATAAAGGACATAAAAGATAAACACCAAACATAGTGGTAGGGTTTATTACTAACTATTTCCACAAGTGTTGGTGCAGGTGATCTATTATACAAATTAAGGAAATATGCAAACAAATAAGAGAGAAAGTACAACTCTGGCTGATCAAAGGAAAACACACGGATCCATGGACCCACAAACGAGGAAAACTGACTTAATTTGAGGGAATCACCCAGCACCCGCTTGAGGACCCACAGGCAACATCTATCCCAGACGAAAGATGGTGCGAGAGGCACAGCTAAAATACCCTTGGCTCCCCTCTTCACGTGCCACCACGTGTTGTCTCCTGCCGCCTCCCCAACATCAGTTGTGACCGCTTCCAGTGCATTTGTTACCTCAGAACCACCATAATAAAGGCCTTATGAAAGGAAAGGGTTGGCTCCACTCTCTAACACACAAGAAGATTTGAAGCTCCATTCCATGGTGAAGCCCTACCTAGCTAGTGTTTAAGAATAGGGAGAGAATGAGGGGTAGTCTGGAGAAGTGCTGGGTTTGTCAGCATCTTCTCTGAGCTTGTATCTCAATGGATCTTTCTACTCAAAATAAGTGCTCATAATTTCTTTATAGTGTTCATGTTTCTTGATTAAGTTCTGACTTTAATTGCTTATGGCATCATCGTTCACTAATTTAGTGAATACTTAGTCTTAGACTCTAGATAAAGGTACATGTCAAGGACCCTAGTCCGCAGCCTATTATACGTATGCTTCTACAGTGAAGCTGTGATACTATGGGTGTGTTTGGTTGGGTTGCGGTTTTTGAAAAAGCCGCTGTGAGCTGTGGGAAACTGTGTGCTGTTGGTGAAATACCTGTAATACCTCTGAAGGTTTGTGGGACTATCTATATACCAAAATACTCGTACAAACCTAATATGTTCACTATTTTTCATGTAAATGTATCTTTTGGAAAGAAAAATATTAGATTTTCTAAGTTTTTCATCCATATGGTCCACATAAATAGAACTGTAGCAATTACACAAGCTAAATGGTTCATAAAATTATGATATATATCAACATAACTATCCTCCTCTTGCACTAACCAAATCATCAGCGATCTTGTCACGAATGGTATTCATGGTATCCTCATTCTCTACATCTTCACTCCCATCTTCTTGTGTTTGTGCCGTGCCACTTATACATGGTACCAAGTACTGCTCATCAGCATCACATCTCTCAAACTCCTTATCACGCAAATTGCTATCACGGATAAAATTATGCAAAGCAAAACAAGCTATGATTATATGCTTCTGAGTACGAGGTGAGAAACTTGGCATGCTCTTCAAAATACGCCACTTCTGCTTCAAGACTCCAAAAGACCTTTCAATCACATTTCGAAGGGACGAATGCAAGAAATTTAACACCTCATACTTTCCTTGAGGAGGGCCTGTACAATGCCAAAATTTGGGTATGTGATATGTGCTTCCTTTGTCAGGTGCAAGATACCCTGTTCGGTTTGGATAATCCGAATCCACGAGATAATATTTTCCTATAAAAGTAAGCAAGTAAGGCAAAATAAATAATACAAGTATAACTAACGTAAAATGAATGAAATGATGTACTGTACTCACCTTTAGGAGGCACGGGAAATGAAGGAAAATTTGCCATGCATGATTGAGGATATGCGTGTCATGTGCAGCACCTGGCCAACCAGCAACAATAAAGGTAAACCTCATGTCAAAGTCACAAATTGCTAGCACATTCTGAGATGTATATCCGTGACGACATGTGTGGTTAACCACTTCGTCCACTGGTACTACCACTTTCACATGTGAACCATCTATTGCTCCAATTGCACCTTTGAAGTATGGCCAAAAATGGTTCTCTCTCACCCTTGCATGGTTTGTAGAAAAGTAGGATCTCTCGGAATAATATTATCTTTACCTAACTCGCGCGTACACTTCAACACTTCATGAAACTTTATGTGAACTATCCAAAGCGACCGAGTGAAACAATTTTCAGCTTGTGAAAATGATTGCGGTCCTCCGACAATCCACAAGAACATCGCCAATGACTCAATGGATGAAACATTGTTGGTAGAGCTCAATCCGTAGGTAGAGACTAGCAAGTCATGAAGTGCCATAAAAATCTCGACGCTCGTCCGAAACATCTTATAAAAATACCTTGGACGACCCATGCACCTCATCACCTATTGAATTCCAGTTTCTGCCGTTTCCTGTAATCACCTTTGTGCAAATACCATTCACTGTACAACTCCCCTATTTCTCCCATAATAGCAGCATGTTGGGCTAGTTCAGCTAGCATCAACAATCCCTTTTGCCCTTCTCTGGCGACATCTGCTAATTTTGCATCCATCTACATAAGAACAACAATATTTTTGGTTCAACACAACATAATCATAATATAATAATAAAAATTAGTATTTTACATGCCAAATGCCAAATGGTTCAGAACATGAAAATATTAAAACATTAAAATATGAAAATAAAAAATCACTGCCGTCCATCATGCTCTCTCATAATCAAATCGAGCCTTCCCTCAAGTGTTTTTAGAGAGCTAAAAATCTCCCTAAAATCTAGCTTCACAATAAGTGAGGTGGCTGTATACATTAGAGCAGTTCCTTCTTCCACCCCACATTCTTTCACCATCTTCATAGTCATTGCTATGGTAGGAACATGGTTGATTGGAGGAGCGGATGATGCTTCAACACTTGTGGAGATCTTTTCTGCAGCAGTTTCTATCTTCTGACAAGTGCTCTTATGCAAACGAAAGAAAGGGCTCTTCTCATCTTTCTCCTCAGCACCAGTGGATGCCCCCTTGCGTTTCCTTTTTCCTGTGTTTCTTGTCTTCTCAACGTTCTCTATCTGTATTTTTTCTATTTCATCCTCATCACTTGCATTATCAGATAATATATCTTCAGGATATGATGCGGAAGACCCACTAACATGTGCCTTGCCAAACACATAATGCATATCATCAAAAAACTTTGGGCCTTGTTTCCAGAACTTCAAATGAGGACATTTGATTGCTTTCTCTTTATTATTGCACCTCTGAAATTAAATAAATAATAAAATTAGTAACGCACAGTATATAACAAATATTAGTGGAAAAAACCAAAGTTCAATTATTCCACTTACAGCAAGGTTTTCATCCCACCATTCATCCGAGCAGTCCACAGTTGGTTTAGCCTCATCCCATCCAAGTCCAGTTGTAAGATTCTTGAACTCCATAAAAAATATATAATCCTTTTTTAAAGCATCTATCTTGTTCTTCAATTATTTTTTGGTACGTTTGTCACCAGATTTTTCTGCAAACTTGAATACAAGATTCTTCTAACCGGTAGTAGTGAAAATTCCCAACGGCCTATTCCCAGCTTCTATCTCTTCTTTGCATGCATCATACAAATACCTCAAAAAACATCACCCCAATCTGCCTTGTCACCCATTCTTGAGCCGAACAAAAATTTTCCAATCAATTTGCATGCGGCATGATTAAGTTAGAATTCATATAATAATAAATGCTATCTAATGGCCGGTGCATCAGACAAGATCAGATTTTTTGCTAGGAGCATTACCAAGAAGAACCTATCCATAAGTCAAGCAATCTACTAGAGCCGCCTCACTGACATCCTACGTGTGAGGCAAATCATTGAACAGCCTACATGCGAGCACAAAACATCCAGAAACAAGCAAGAGCACGAGTGGCGGGACTCACCTAGTGTGACGACTGGCTGCCGTCGGGGGGCCGTCGGGGGTGGGGGGGGGCCTGCCTGCCATCGGGCGGCGGCGGGGTGGGGGGGCCTGGCTGTCGTCGGCGGGGGGGGGGGGGGGGGGGGGGTGTGCCTGCCGTCGGGGGGCCGGCGGCGGATGCCCGGCAGCGGCGGGGGTGGGGGTTTGTGCGGGCGGGGAGCGGATGCGGACGGGAGGAGATGAATAGAACGAACCGTTTTTCCCTATAACTAGTGGCAGGTGGGTAATTTTTCACCCCAAAAGCTACTGAAAGCAGGGGGGAGGTGTTTTTGCATTTGTACTAGGGTGAAAGCTGCTTTTGGGCAAAAGCACCTAGGGCGTTTAAGCCCTTTGGTTGGCTTTTGACTTTTGCAAAAGCAAAAACAGATGCAAAAGCCCAACAAAACACACCCTATATGTTGTTCTTGGAGTACGTGCATATTTTGTAGCCTTTCCTGAACAACCCAGTCTAACAGTGAACAATATTTCTGAGCAGTACATTTCACGCTATGAAGGTGGGGCAGGCAAAATGCTACTTTGAAAAGCATAAGCTTGTCTGGGAGGTCTTGCGTTATGGTCTCGAGTAAAATAGAAATCCAGTGTTCAGATATATATTACTGCTTAATTTGAAGGCAGCCACAAATGATCTCAACAGCACTCAAATTTAATCAATTGACGAAATCAACAGAAGCTATATAGCCGACTATTTTAAACATTGGTAACCACCCCTCACCCAGCAAACGACTGGACTTGTGGATGCTATTGCATACAGGGAAATAAAATACACAGGCGGCTGCCGGCAGAGTATGAGGAAGTGACGATAGAACAATGGAAGAGTCTTAGCTTTAGATACCATCATCATGCAAGCACGGTTGCACGCAACAAACTAGTGTAAACACGGACTACATCCAAACAAATGCATTGTCCCAATCCCAAGCAAGGCAAGCAAAATAGACAAGGGCGCCCAAGAAGCTGATCTGATTTCACGAGAACGCCCCGGCAGGCCACACGTCTGTACCTTCCAGGCCTGCCCGGCATGATCAATAGTTTATTTCCTCTTCAGAGACAACACCAAGATGACTCCACAGCTGCAGACAAACCACCGCCTTGCTCCGGCGATATCGTCTCAATCTCTAAGATTCCAACTTCCAAGTACAGCGAAGAGAGGGCATCTTTATTAATTAAGTCACTAGCTTGGCCTCACGGTACATAGAGGCACCTCAGTCAGCTGAAGGCCGAGTGATCGAGCTGGAGGTCGCAATGAAGGGGAGCAAGGTCCACGAGCACGAGACCGACGTCCCCGCCTCCGACCTGTGGGCGATCTACGGCACGCTCCGCGCCGCCGAGCTGTTGCCAGAGCTGCTCCCGCACGTCCTGGCCAAGGTCGAGGTCATCAGCGGCGACGGCGGCGTCGGTACCATCTTGCAGCTGACGTTCCCCCCTGGTAAGGTTCCAACTGAATCAGGTCGTTAAATCTTGGGCCTTCTTTGGTAAAACCAATTAGAGAAACATTTTTTTTTCTGAAACTATGCGTTTCGAAAAGAACTTGATGTGAATAGTTTCTCTGCTCTCTTGCTAGGTATTCCTGGCCTGGAGAGCTACAAGGAGAAGTTCACCAAGGTTGACAACGAGAACTACATCAAGGAGGCGCAGGCGATTGGTGGCGATATCCTGAAGCTGGGGTTCCTCTCCTACATGGTACGGTTCGAGGTCATCGCAAAGGGGCCAGACTTGTCGGTGATACGATCGACTGTCGAGTACGAGATTGATGACGCGCACCCGGAGCTTGAAGCGATGGTGAGCACGGCGCCTTTGGCTGCGACCGCCGAGAAATTCTCTGAGCATGCCAAGGAGAAGAAGGTCATCATCACTCAGGCAGCCTCTTGATTGGAAGAGCTCAAGAGCAAAGCTTATCACGAAAGACAAATGGACTACTACGATTAAGGCGCGTGTTTCTATTTTGCATCCGAGTGTTGCTGTGAACGCGAATTCATCCGGATCGGACAAATCACAGATGCTGCTTCCTTTAATGGTTTCACCAGATCCACTGTTTCTCATATATAACTATCGTAAGTACCGTAAAGGCATATGTGCCGTAGTCTGCATGGACCAAGAGATTCGCCACTATGAAGCCTTAATTGTACACTACATGACTTGGATTTATTGGGCTTAAAGTACAAATACGGATTGTGAATGTTTCTGGATTTGTTTGGATGGACTAAAGTTGAGTACTAAATTTTAACACTGCATTCATATCTCCTTCTAAAGCTTTAGAGTTTTGCCTAGTTTAGCACATCCCATTATCACTCCTATTTGGATAGGTTAGTACAAAAGTTTAACGCTTTGAGGTATTAACACTTGGATCCAAATAATCACTCTATCCTCATGCACCAGTGGTGGTGCATAGAAACATATACCACCAACAACTTTTTAATCTGCCGTGCTAGAAATAACTATATTGTCCATCCACTCTTCAAGGTTTACGGTGCCAGTTGAAATTTTGCAGTCTGGGCCTCGAGCAGCTTGAGAGCTCTAACTTCACAATATCCTAAAAAAGATCTTGCAGCATATATAGCTTATAAGAAAAAAATGAGTGCCGTACGATCCTTCCTTTGTCCTTTTCTTTTCCTGATATCAGCATAACAGTGATTGGGAGCCCAGGTCAGAAAAGCCATAAGATGCATTATTGAATTTCATTTGACCTGCAAAATGTTTTCTACCTCCCGTTCTGGTGCATATGTATTGTTGTACCTTACTCCCTCGGTTTGGGCGTATTTCATTTCTTTAAGACAAGGCTTTGACTAACATTATCTATTAATATCTTACTTAGTTTTGTGATACAAAGTACTCCCCCATCCCACAAAGACTGTTCGTTTAACTTTCAAATTTTGTCCCACAAAGAGTGTTCTTTAGATTGTAGTAAAGTCCATTTAATTAAAGCAATATCAAATATTAAGAAATAATTGTACTGAGAAGGGCATGGAACCAATCAAAGGTTTAAGTAGATGCTATTTTTCTGATTCCAATGCATTTGTATTTATTGAGGATCCAGGGAACAAATAAACAACGCGGTCTTCAATTACAACTGGCGGGTATAGTTAATTAGAGTTAACATGGTTATTTTCCACTACTAGTAATATGTCTGAAATTTTTTAAATGAACAGTATTTGTAGGATGGAGGGAGTAAACTGACAAGTAAATACGAATCTGATGCATAACCTTGTAACATAAAAATTATGATTTGAAAGAATAATTATCGCGCAAATTAAAGCCTTGCCCAAAGTCCAAACACGCCCTCTAGTTTCAAATTGGGGGAGCAGTTTCCATATGATATATTAAATGCAAGAGATATTGTGCCATCTAAACAAAGTATTCCGGATCAACACAGAGCTAGTACAGGTGTCATCGAAAGTGTGCCGGCATCTTTGACTATGCTTCATTAAATGAATCATCAATATTTCAATACTCCCTTTGTCCCACAAAGAATTTTGAATTTTTTCGAAAAAATAGCGTCTCGTTTAGCCTTCAAATTTTGTCCCACAAAGAGTGTTCTTTTATATTTAGTAAAGTCCATCTAATTAAAACAATATCAAATACCAAGAAATAAATTACAAAGAGAAGGGCATGGAGCCAATCAAATACTTGAGAAGATGTTACTTTTTCAGATTCCAATGCATTTGCATTTATTGAGGATCTTGGGACCAAATAAACAGCGCGGTCTTTAATCACAACTACTATAGTTAATTAGGGGTAATATGGTCATTTTTCACTACTAGTAATATATCTGAAATTTTATAAATAAATAGTATTTGTGGGACGGAAGGAGTACTTATCAATAGATCTTGATTGCAACTTCCATAAAAATGCACCATTTATGCACAGATAGCTTCTGGAACGGCACCACCCAACAGAGCTCACCGGATCAATGGAAGGGAGCCTCTGCCATGAGTTCGAGACCGATCTCCCGGCTGCCAATGTGTGTGGGAGGTCTACGGCGGCCTCCGTCTGGGGCAGTTAGTCCCTAGTTGCTCCCTCATGTGCTCCCAAGGGTTGATCATCTGGAGGGGAATGGTGGCGTTGGGACAATCCTGGTCGTCTAATTCCCTCCAAGTTATTAGTACCTCAGCACATGAGCTCCAATAACATGATATGATCTCAGATTTAATTTGTAAAATCCGCAGATCCATGATGTGATTCATTTTGCTAGGAGCTCCTGGCCTTAGAACTCACAAGGAGGTATTCACCAAGATCGACAACGAAAACTACATCAAGGAGGCAACTGTAATTGAAGGAGGCTTCCTAGATCTTGGCTTCAAGAAGTTTATGTTTTGCATCGAGGTTATAGAGAAAGAACAAAAGGCGTCACTGGAGAATCGGCCCTTAGTACCAGTTGAAAATTGGCTTTAGTCCCGGCTCTTCAACCGGTACTAGGAAACTGAGACTCAATTTCTCGGTCTTGGACACCGAGTATTTTACCCGGTTCCTAAGGCCTCCTTGGGTACCGGTTGGAAAGATCAACCCGTACCAAAGCGGCCGCCACGCTGACGCAAGCTGGCGGCCTCTTTAGTACCGGTTGGTCTTTCCAACAGGTACCAAAGGGTTTTCCCTTTTTTCCTAATCCTTTTTATTTTAATTATTTGTTACTATTTTTTTCGGAATTGCTACGCGTACCCGAGCTATACACTACTATACGTCCATTAGTCGCGTTCGAGGTAAAATAATGTATGAAAAATAACTAAATATCACTACTAATCATGTAATTAAGTTATTTAGGTATAATAATATTTACAAATATACAAATATCACGATCACAAGAACTAGAATATAACGAGCAATCATTTTCATCTCGATTACAAGTACTAAGCCTGTCCCGACGTCGATGCGGATAGTTGTCTAATAATATGGCCGTCGTGGTAGAATTCGCCTCTGCAACCCAGGATCTCATTCATAATGAATCCTATGAGCTACTCCGACACGGCCGTTATCCTATCCATATGGAGAACTTCATCCCTGATTTGCATCATCAATCATTTTGAAAAAATAAAGCTCGTTATATTATTTCATCACGTCAGTATAATTAGAAAAAACATAGTTATGAATGGTTTGTACATACTCTTAGGTCCTCCGTTGTAGCTTTCCCACAATGGGTTAGAGCGTGCATTAATTAACATATTTAGTACCCACACCAATTATTTTCTTGTTCTTGTCTCGCACACTATAGGAGAAATAAATTAGTTATACAATATTTGTGTATGCGTATATAGAACAAATGAGATATGCTGAAAGCAAACGCAAAAATAAATTGGTTGCTCTTTTCTAGAGCGAGTCAACAATTCGTGGATCCATGGTTTGGATGTGCCACAAGAGTCGACATGAAACCTGCGACAACTTTTTTGTGACGATTACGGGAATTGCTTAAACAATCCCAATAAGGCAATTATGTCTCAAAAGGATCCTATCGATCTCTTTTTTCTTCTTTTTTAGCCCTAAAAATAAATAAAAATAAATAAATACATAACTAAATAATAAGCCTAGGTGGAAGCGATCCCACGTACAGGAAAGTCCTTTCTAATGTCCAATTCCTCCTTCCATTGACCGCACCTTTGTTCTTTTTCTCAAACTTTTTCCACACCCCGTGCTTAAAAATATATTTGATGTTTAATTGATCTAAAAATAAAAAGGATTTGATTGTGCAAATTGAACTTACCTATTCAATAGGTCTATGATGTGTTGGATTTCCGCTTGTTTTTTTCTCAATGAGTCGAACACTATAAGTCTGCCAGACTCCACGCAAAGGGCGAGCAAAATCCAATGAAACCTACACATATAGATATACAAGCATATATACATGCATTAGACTTAACATTTGCGCAGTTAGGGCTTTATACTTGTTTTGACATGTCTCCTGATATTTCATCCGTAAATTCTCCTCGTTGACTACCAGGGGATTCACGAAGCCCACCTGATATTGCCATCCTTTTTTTCAGCATCTTTGAAGCTCCATACTATATGATACAATATAAATTACATAGTACACAAAGAATATGGCGCTTGTTAAATGTATTAATCTAGAGATTAGTCGATACCTACAGAACCCAAATGGCAATGATAGAGATGTCGAGGGCACCTTGATGGTATATTGCATGCATAAGTTCGATGTCCACCCAGAAGTCATCCTCCTCACGACTGAAGAAATCGTGGTCGCGATACTTAACTCCAAACATATGTGTTTCTTCCTTCAACATTTTCAGGTACCATCTATGGAATTTGAACATCTGCGTGCCTAGATTGACCTCCTCCTCCTCCTCCTCCTCCTCCTTAGTGACAAATGGTTTTCCATGCTCGTATGGAAGACCAACAACTTCAGCGACTGGGATATCATCTTGCCTGGCTACCTGCGCATAGGTAAATCCTGTTTCTCGCATAAATTTTGTCGCATGTTGCTCTTTCTGCGTCGGCACCCGGAGGGGCTGAAGTTGTTTTTGTTGTGTTCCTAGCTGAGGAATGGTCATCCCACATTGCTTCTGTTTCTGAGGGGCCTTTATCAGCGTGCGGTTGTAGTCCGAGGGTAGTTGTACCTTTCTCTTGGTGATGTCGCTCAAGCTTGTGTAGAACTTTTCTGCTTGTACTGGATTAGTTGGCACCCTCTTCTCTCGCGATCACGGTTTGAAATGATCTTTCACCACTTAGCGTGTATGCTCCTTCAGTTCCTCGTTGGTTAGCTCGTAAGCTAATTTCTTCTTAGGGCCTATTTTCTTTTCGACATTCTTCGCCTTCTTGGGCTGGGGTTTCCAGCCAGTGGGAGGGATGAGGTCTGTCTTTTTCCTTTGCCCGGTGCTGGAGGAGTTGGAGTACTCCTGGCCCTTGGCGGAGATGGTGAGGGAGGCCGTGGTGGCAGAGACGAAGGACCAACAAAGTCGCCATCATCATTACCCGCACATGGCAGAGTAGGAGGATCCATGGGAGCTGATGTATTCCCAATAAGTTTGATGTGGGCCTTGTGCCATAGAATGACACCATGGAGTGCCTCTCCCAATGTCCTTTCTCTGTCCCCTCCAACGAAATTGAGCTCGAGCTTTTCATTTTCTTCGCTGGCTTCCGCGATCTGCTCCACGGTGACAACGGAGTAGCTAGGGGGTACGGTCCTACCATGAATCGTACCACCAGGAATCACCGGTAAGGCCGACCCGCAAGCTACCAGAGCGGTGATATTTTTTGTGATATCATCCATTGGGTATCATCGATTGTCGACCGCTGGCACTTTCTCTGAGGGCTCATCATCAGGTGCCGCCGTGGATGCGCAGCTGCTACGTTGCTGAGAGGCCAGGATAATCACAACATCCGGTTGTGCCCCAGTGCCCGGTTGGTGGCTGAGAGCATGTGCCACTGCCCGTTGGACCCTTTCGTCAAATTGAGCTTCTAGCTATTGCACTTTCCTGGCCATGTCACGGAGTTTTTCATCATGTTCTGTCTTGCTTTTGCGATGAGTCTTGTACGTGCTATCTCTGGCCCAAGCAACTTTCCATGGGACTGTTTGCGGTTGATTTTCATGATTTTTACCACCAACATTTCTCTAGATTTCATGCTTATAAGGCCAAGATCATGCCAAAATTATTTATCCTAATGAGTTCCACAAGTTTTGTTGCATATTTGATCTTAGGAGCTTAGTGTACAAAATTTAGCTGATTTGGGAGGCCTGGCACTGTGGTCTTTCAGGCTCAAACTTCACCTGCACGTTTACACATACATGTCCAAGCAATCGTGACCGGCACATCATCAAGCAAAATATCCGACGGTCAAACGGCTTGAGCCATGGATTGATGGGCCCACATGCAGCATCTACCCTGGTCTTCAAGCTTGGAACCGGCTCACTAAGTAACATGCACGCGTTGATCAACAAGGCGGTGCAACGGAGGGTGAGAGGAGCCAGGCCGACCGGCCTCTAACTGTCGAGCCTCAAACCGAAGCAACCACTACCGACCTCAGGAGAAGATCAGGAGTGTCCATGAGAAGGACGGTGACACGTGGCAACATTCCTAGGCCGGCCAGACTAGGAGAGGCCGGCCCGCTTGGCCCTGCAGCATGGAAGTTACACAACCGCCGTACCGGTGTGGCAGAACCAATCCTCTAAATTGTTCCGACTCAAGTACGCTAAACATCACTACACAAGTGATACTAACTTAACGTACTTCAAACGGAACAATCCTTGGATCTGTCGGGTCACCGCCTGATTCAACCATGGTTATACAGGATCGAAATAAGTTTACCTCGCACGAAGGCGAGTTCATAATCGTATTGCAACAGCTCACAATATTTAATTTACAGAATGTAAACATTATTACAAACCAGGTTTAGACTTTAAAGTAAGTTATACAAGCCAGAGTTTAAGACAGCAAGCTAAACAGCTTGCCAAGTTGCAGTGGAAAGAAAATTAAACAAACGCGACTACATGTCGCGAAGTTGGCACCATGCCCAGCCCGAAACATGACGTCATTCCGGAGGGTCACTGCCAGCCGGGGACGGGTCCCATTCCACGGACCAGCCAAACGATACATCAAAGGGGCATGCGGGACTTGCCGTTTGGGGTTCGTAGGCCATACCTGCAAGTAACTGGCAAGACTGAGTATGCTAATACTCAGCAAGACTTAACCGGAATTGGGTATAAAAGTCTAAGCTAGACCATGGAGGCTAGGGAGGTTCTGGGTTTCTTTTTGCTGAAAAGCAACAAAGAGTATGATCTACTTTCAAGTTTTAGCTTTCAAATTCTAGTAGTTTATCCATTCTAAGTAAGCACCTATACTACATCAAGCAATGTAGAGATTATTATTCATCAAGGTTATCCATAACAATTGCAGTTCTTACTCTATGTGGTAGAAGGAGCAAGTAGTCTCAATCTCCGTGAGAAACGGACGATTCTGAATCGAGTTTCATAACCTTGCAAGGGATCCTAACTCACACGTTCGGAAACTTCACTTCCCAAACAACCGTTCCCTTCATTTTTCGGGTTATGGATCAGGGCCACCACAAGCGACTGTAGGACCATACGCACATCAAGTGCGGGACGTACCTCTACAGCATGACTGTATGACCGTACTCCCGTCCACTGTACGGAATGTATTCCCACACGTCGGTGCGTGTGTCCAACAAAAACCAATTAATCGAGTGGTGGAAACGTGTCCATTTGCTGGAACAATCAGGTAATAGGCTTACCGCGTACCATATTTACGGTATGTGGCTAGTACTTTCAAACACTTGACCACAGCTACCACACACTTCGACCTTATCAACTTTTATCAACACAGACGAGTTAACCTTCCAATTCATGGTGGTGCATGACCTCGTCCAGCATCCTTATAGTGGTTGCAGAATGTAAAACATTCAACTCCTATATCGCGCGAGTGATCGGAAATCACTCGACTTCTGCCGGTCCTATTAGCAAAGCATCAATTCGATAAGGACTTGGGTACAGTACAAAGGTTCCTAGGAATTCATGCAGCTAGGGTTCCAATTCAACTCCTAGACTTAATGCAGAGTATAGATATATAAATACTTGTAATAATGTAGTAGTTGAAAGTACTGGGTTATGCATCGGGGCTTGCCTTCCTGGGTGGGGTTGGGGTCAGGGGCGTCTAAGGCTTCCGAACTTTGGTTTGGGACTTCAGTTAGCACCTCGACGACGTTCGCGGGGTCTTCGGAGAGGCCTTGCTCGAGCTCCGAGATCGGCTCGTAGACTCCATCTTCGAGCGTCGCTGACTCTACACAATGATTTGAGTGAGATGGTTCTTGAGTAAAGATTTCATTTCACAATAAAGTTGCAATCCAACAAATTAATAAGTAAAAACTCATGAAACAAGGGGGGGTTGGATCCAAAGCTACTATTTGTTATTAAGTTAATTGAATTAGAATTAACAAGTTTGATTTTTATTTTGAAAACCATAAAGGTTATGACCTTGAAATTTTGTATGTAAACTTATTTCTAATCAAAATGCTTATCGTAAATATTTCATAATTTTTCTAAAAATAGAAACTAAACATTTGAATTTAAACTCAAATTCAAGTTTAAAATTTAAAACTTAAGAAAACAGAGTTATAAATTCTTGACAATTTAATCATGAACTAATTATCAATAATTAAATTTATGGTAAAAATATCTAAGCATGAAAACCTTAGAAACATGTTTAAAAAATTCAAACCATTTCAAATTTGATTTGCAAAAGTTTAAGAGAACTTTAACTACAAAGCAGTACTGAGCATGAAATTTTTACACAATCTTACTCATAATTTAAGCAAGCTACAACCCAAAAATCACCTAAAACAAAGCTTATGTGCAAAAGTTATGCTCAAGATTCCCTTTTTCTAAACTTTAAAATAACTTTAAAAATATTGGGTTTCAAACCAGACTCTATTAATCAAAGTTGTATAACTTGATTTCTATCTACGGTTTAAAAGTAAGTTCTTGCACATTTGCAAAACAACCCAAGCAAAATATGGTTTTACCTCCCACTCTCACACATTTGCACAAAAGGACCTTTATTAATTTATAATTATACAAATACCCTTTTCCCTTATCATTTAAATTTTTAAACACACTTTCACAATATTTTGCACACAACTTCATACTAAAATCTAGTGTGTGGCAATACCAAATACCTAAGTGTCACAACCGGCGTGGAAGCTAAGCACATGTCCAAGTACCGACCTTGAAGAGCTATAAATAGCTTCCCATACCTCCACTCTCAGCACACCATTCTTGGAGAGAAGTTGAGTTCTTGGTTTAGTCACTCTAACTTAGTGTAGAATAGGGAGAGAGTGAGGTGAGAGCTTGGATGAGAGCCTAGCTAGGAAAGGAGCCGGGTTCCCTTGATCCTACTCCGACTCTATAGCCACCTCGGAGGAATAAAGCTTATTCAAGTAAGTTCTTCATTTATCTTCAGTGTCTCACTAGTTCTTCTCTTACTTTTAGTAATTTGTTTATTTACTTTCGTTGATCTACGGGATCCCTTGTCTACGTGGTTAGCAAGTTCTATCCATTTGAGGTTTCTTCTAGCCTTAACGTGAGGCGGAAGTCAGTGACTCGGTAGTTTAGGCGTGGTGCTTAGACTTGATAGTTACTTTGGGTTGTGTTCCACCCCACGGAACAGTGTGGTAGGTGGTAGGTGGTGACAGCCCTGTTCGTCCCTTGTAGTCCACCACGTTCAGGTGTTTTCATAGTAGTAGTAGTAGTAGGTTGCCGTTGGACTCCCCTCTCACCCCTTTCTGAAGTTCTTCCTCTTCCAGCCGCCGAAGCAGATCAAGCTAGTAGATAGCAAGTTATCTCGGTAACGAGTTGGCTAAAGTTAAACCCTCTACCCTCTTACTTCTTCTCTCCTGGTGGGTCCGGTTGAATAGTTCTTGGTCTGGTCACGCTTATCGTTCCATGGATTCAATATCCCACGTAAACTCCCCGGTGAAAGTTACATCAGTATCCGTGCACATGCGGATTAGTTCGTATAGGCTAAGGTGTGCCAACAAGCTTTCTGGCACCGTTGCCAAGGAATGGGAGCAACACTAGTTTTAGAGCTGTTTCAGCCATACACTTTTCACAACCTTTCCACACACCACATGGAGTTTACTCCTAATTATCCGGTAGTTCCATCTCACGAGTATTTGGAACCGCCACCATCTCGCCACTCCATTTTATCTGATGGTTATGAGATTCGTCCCAGTCTCATAGCCATGGTTCACGCATAGTCCTTTTCTAGTATGAAGGACGAATGTCCCTATGCTCACTTGTAGGAATTCGAAGAGAATTGCTCTCTTCTCACCATACCAAGTATGAATCAAAACACGCTACGGTGGAAGCTATTCCCGTTCTGTCTAACAGGGGAAGCGAAAGTTTGGTATAACCGGAAGGCAGGGAGAGTTGGAGGAGATTGGATAGAGCTGAAGGATGAGTTCTGCTTATTCTTCTTCCCTGTTACCAAAGTGATGCCACTTCACATTCAACTGCTGACATTCAAGCAAGGTGAAGAGTCACTTGGAGTAGCGTGGGTAAGATTCATGTAGATGGCAACTGCTGGACCATCTCACAGTATTGCAGAAGAGATGCTAATGCAGCACTTCGTTGGTGGGTTGAAGCTGAAGAGCACGCATTTCATGAATGTCGCCTCCGAGGGATCCGTCACGAACAAGATAGTGGCCAAAGTACGGACTATTCCAGAGAAAGTCCTTGACAGCACTTAGTACACGGGAGTCTTCGACGATCCACCCGAGCCAGCTAACCAACCCAAGGAGAATTAGCAAGTTCATATCATATCAGCTGCATCCTCTCCACCTCCACCATACATAGAGGAGATCACCGAACCAAGCAAGTCCACAGATCATGAGCCACTCATTGAAGATATGCCAATGTTCATCCCTGATCTCTTCAAAGAAAAATAGTATATCGAACTCGGCAACACATCAAACTTGTCGAATGAGCACAAGTGCATATGCTGTCTGAGACATTCATTCCAGACGCTACACTGCAGATTGAGGGTCTTACTGCGATTATCAGCAAGGAATGGACAGAGGAAGTGGAATCCAGCAGTAGCATCATATAGATCTACCGCAATTTTAGAATACTCCTCTGCACTATTAGGGACGCTGCACCGCAAGAAGTCTTTTACGACCCGAAAGTTGGGGCGAATGTGATGTCCAAGACTTTGGCAGATCACATTGCATTAGATGAACCCCTGGCTGTCTCTCGTAAGCACCGGAAGTGGATCGACGGCCAGATCATGAAGAGTATAGGAATCCTCCGCCTTACGCCCTTGAAGATGGGACGTAACAAGGTGTTCTTGGATTTTCACATCTTCGATATCCCTGAAGGTGAAGAGTTCGTCTTGATTGGGTAGCCAATAGAGCCACTTGTCAATCCAAACAGAGACCGAGCAAGCCTCGAGGTTAAGGTTGGCAAAGATAGAATCCCGGTCAGCCTAGTTCGTTCATGCAACACCATTGTAGAAGCTAGATCAGAGCAAGACCCAGTGGAGGAAGCAATGAGCGTCATTCAAGAAGGGACAACTCAGCCCAATATTGTAGAAGATGCCATTCACTTCATCCAGGGAACAGATCCGGACGGCCAGAGTAAGCTCAACGAAGAAGAGAAACCACAACCTTCTCTTCCTGAGTTGAAGCCACTGCCTTCTAGTCTAAAGTATGCTTTCCTCCACAACAACAGAAACGCCAGTCGTCATTAGTGATAAGCTGACAGAGAGTGAGACTCGGCTGCTCGTTGCAGTCTTGAAGAAGTACCGATCCGTCATCGGGTATTCTCTGCAAGATTGAAGGCGATCAGCCCCAACTTATGCACCCATCGCATTCCAATGGAACCAGACCATAAGCCGTCAAGAGAGCATCAGCGATGACTTAATGATGCGATGAGGGAGGTAGTGAAGAAAGAGGTTCTGAAGCTACTGCACGCAGTCTTCATCTACCCCATGCAAGACAGTGAGTGGGTCAGCCCAGTTCATGTAGTTACAAAGAAGGGAGGCATGACAGTAGTCCAGAATGAGAGAAATGAGCTTATACCTCAGAGGATAGTTATTAGATGGCGGATGTGTATCGATTATTGGATGCTCAACAAGGCTACCTAGAAAGATCACTTTCCTCTCCCCTTCATTGATGAGATACTTGAACGGTTGGCAAAGCATTCATTCTTCTACTACCTTGATGGATACTCTAGTTATCATCAAATTCCTAGTCAGCCGGACGATCAGAGTAAGACTACCTTCACCTGTCCCTACGTCACGTTCGCTTGTAGGCGAATGTCGTTTGGTCTTTGCAATGCACCTGCTTCATTTCAAAGGTGTATGCTGGCGATCTTCTCTGACCTGATCGAGAATATCATGGATGTATTCATGGACAACTTCTCAGTCTATGGCAAGAGCTTTGAGGAGTGCCTTGAAAATTTGGATAAAGTTCTCAAGAGATACCAAGAAACACACTTAGTTCTTAATTGGGAGAAGTGTCACTTCATGGTCAGAGAAGGAATTGTCCTTGGACATAAAGTCTAAGAAAATGGGATAGAAGTGGATCGGGCAAAAATTGAGGTGATTGAGCAGTTGCCACCCCCGACGAACGTCAGGGGAGTTTGGAGTTTTTTGGAGCACACAGGCTTTTATCGGAGGTTCATCAAGGACTTCTCCCATATAGCCAGGCCTTTGAAAAGTCTTCTTGCCAAAGAGACCCTATTCAACTTCGATGAGGATTGCCTCATAGCCTTCTACACCCTTAAAAAGGCACTGGTGTCCGCACCCATCATACAACCACCAGATTTGAATCTTCCATTCGAGATCATGTGCGATGCAAGTGACTACGCCGTCGGCGCAGTGCTAGGTCAATGGAAGGATAAGCAGCATTATGCCATATCCTATGCAAGAAAGACATTGATTGAACCCCAACTGAACTATGCAACAATGGAGAAGGAACTTCTAGTAGTGGTATTCGCCATTTACAAGTTCAGATCCTACCTAGTTGGTGCCAAGGTGATAGTATACACGGATCATGCTGCACTGAAGTACCTCCTAACCAAGAAGGATGCCAAGCCATGACTCATCCATTGGATTATGCTCTTACAAGAATTTGTTTTGGAAATCAAGGATAAGAAAGGAGCAGATAACTGTGTGGCTGATCATCTCTCAAGGATGCAAGTCAAAGGATCAAATTTACCAATTGATGACTACTTGAGAGATGATACTTTTCTGAAGGTCACTACATCTAGTCCATGGTATGCCAACTTAGTGAATTTCATGGTGACTGGGTATATACCTCCAGGAGAAGACAAGAAGAAGTTTATTCACATCAACAGATATCACTTATGGGATGACCCCTATCTATTTAATGTCTATGCTGATGGTTTACTCCGCCATTGCATCCCGCTACGTGAGACCCGCAAGATTCTAGAGCGTTGTCACTCCTCGCCATATGGAGGGCACTACGGAGCATTCTGAACCCATGCTAGAGTTTGGCAGAGTCGATTCTTTTGGCCAAACATGCATGTTGATGCCAAGGAGCTTGTGCGGCGATGCCCAATATGTCAGAAACACGGGAACATCAATTCCCGAGATGCTATGCCACTGAAGAGCAACCTTCAAGTGGAGATCTTCGACGCATGGGGAATCGACTTCATGGGTCCTTTTCCTGCATCAGAGCAGTGTGAATACATCTTGGTGGCAGTGGACTATGTGTACAAATGGGTTGAATCACTTCCCTACGTTGCGGCCGACTCAAGGAACTTGAAGAAAATGTTCCAAGAAATCATATTTCCTCGCTTTGAAGTTCCTAGAGTCGTGATCAATGATGGAGGCTCACACTTCATTGATAGAATATTCAAGAAGTGTCTCAGCGAGTTGGGAGTAGATCATCGGGTTGCAACTCCATACCATCCCCAGACAAGTGGTCAAGCATAAACGTCCAACAAACAAATCAAGAACATTCTGCAGAAGATAGTTAATGCCATGGGGAAGGGATGGAAGAGCAAGTTACCTGAGGCACTCTAGGCATATCGAACAACATTCAAGACCCCAATAGGGATGACACTGTACCAACTGGTTTATGGCAAAACTTGCCATTTGCCAGTTAAACTTGAGTTCAAATCACACTAGATGATCAAGAGGTGGAATATGGATCTCTAACCAGCTGGAGTCAAGAGACAAATCCAACTAACTGAATTGGATGAATGGAGGGAGAAGGCTTACCACAGCTCCAAGCTCTACAAGGAGCGGACAAAGTGATGGCATGATAAGCGGATCAAGATCAAGCACTTCAAGGCGGGAGATAAGGTACTGCTCTTTAACTCTCGCATTCATTTGTTTGGTCATGGTAAGCATAGAAATTAGTGGGAAGGACCTTACTTAGTAACTAATGCTGCCGATCATGGCGCTATAACCCTCCGGGACAATGACGGGAATATTTTCAAGGCCAGTGGCCAAAAAATTGAAAATGTTCCTCAAGCCTAAAATACCGGAACTCGAAGGTCTAGATGTCTACGAGTTATCCGAGCTAGAGCCCTCGTCTATAGTCATCGCCGGACCTTAAATGCGCCTTATCTTAGGCTAGATCTCTTCCCTTTTCTTCCTTTTCTTTCTTTTCCCCTTTTTTAGCCTGTTGTGCTCCCATAAACCAGAAATAGGAGTGAGGGAGAGATGCTTCGAGAAGACCAAAGGCCACACCTAACAAGGTGGGGCTGGCCGGCCTGGCCTCGAGCCTGAATTCAAACGTTCAAATGTGAATCGGAGTTATCCGGGATCCCCTTCGCATCTTCAAGAGAATGGGAAGGAGGAGCGTCATTTTAAATTGAAAGACTCCCCCTTCTTCTTCCTCACAAACCTTTAGCCTTCCTTACTTCAAAACTCTATGAGCTCACCGCCATAGCCTTGCAATCCTCACCCATAATACTAAAATTGGCACCCTTGTCCACTGTTTCCCCTTTGGCACCTTCCAAATCCAACCATAGCCGAGCGTCCTCCAATAGTGTCCGCATTATCGAGCCATGGGTGATGGCAGAGGCCTTCCCCTCACCGCCTGCAAGCCGGAGGTGCCAGCCTCAGGCCGGCCGACCTCGCCTTCACACTGTTCACCGCCATCTCATGTAGGATCCCCCTCTAGGAGCCCAAGTGTGGGGGTCAACGCGCGTGTCACACCCGATTTTGAAAAGCGAACCGAATGCATCTCATATGTGCGCCAGGATAAAGTTCCACACATATGATAGATAAAACAAGTGTATATCCGAACAATGTCATAAAAAATAGGGAAATATAGTACTTTATTACATGATCGAAAGTCTTAATCTTAAACGAATAAATAAACGTTTTACTAGCAGCGGAACTTCAACTTCACAGGCAGATGACTGGGAGACATACGCCTAGTACTCCTCAAAATCTTCAGGAAACTCTGGACAATTATCTTGTTCTGAGCAGCATTTGTTTTAATAAAGCAAGTGTGAGTACACTTATGGTTGGTACTCAGCAAGTGAAGTAAATTATATGACATGCAAGGCCAAATCAAGGATAAGCTGACATGGTTTGACTGCGATATGCATTTCTAGTTGGTCAAGTTTTATTTAGCAAGCATTAACTAGGTTTAGAGTTATACCAACCCTTAAATAAAAGATAGAAAAAACTATACAACAACATAAATAAATAAAGAACATCAACTTAAATTATCTTTGAGTTCAATTATCATGTGAGGGTCCAAGCCGCTCTTAACCGTGAGCACCTTAGCTTTTCACTCTGCAGAGGTTGTACACTTTACCCATAATTCGTGTTTCCCTTAATGCCCGGGTTTGCAAGGCCCTTAAACACTTCCGAGGTGAGTGGCAGGGATTCACTACGAGGCCTTTACAAAGATTTCCTAACTTGCAACAATCCGCTAAGGTTTCATGCCGCAGTGGTCATAACTCTCCCTAATGAGGCGGTACCTTAGCCAAGGACCATAAACAAAGCCTCCAAGAGGACCGAGCTATACCCCATCAACGCACTCCCCTCTTGCCCTTTCGGTAAGACCATTACAAGCTAAGGTTTCTAATTAATTAGCCAAGACCAGAGCCATATAGTACTGTGGTTGTACTATTTTCCTGGGTGGTTCTCCATGTTCCAATTAATTCAATGATCTTAATTATCACCATAACAATATTCAAGGGACATGAAGAAAATAGGTGGTCATTTGATTTCCAAGCCATCCAAAGTATAATATAAGCAACTAGCGTAGCTACAACATAAATGTAACAACCCAGGTTTAAACAAGGAAGTTTAAATGAAACTAGGCATATCCTTAATTTTGGATTCCAGCATATTCTAGACACATGCATGCATCTAAAATAAATGTGTGTAATTAGAAAGTTATTAGGATGAAAATATGATCAAGGACCAGTTGCCTTCAATAAAGAACTGCTGCTGCTCAGGAACATCTTCAAAGCTTTGCTCCTGCAGACCCTCGAACTGCGCACCTTCTATCGTATCACATAAGTACATACAAGCAAACAAATACAATAAATAATAAACAGTACACCAAAAAATATAGAGCAAAATAATGTTTTAAAACTATTGTATAAGTCGTAAGGGTCGTGTGAGCGCAAGAATCGATGAAATCGGAGTTAAAATGGAGAAATTTGGGCAAAAACATGACTCCAGGGGCTTATCTGTGAAAGATTTGAAACTAGAAGGGCCTTAAACGAAGAAACCAGGGGCTAGATTGTAATTAAACCCTAGATAGAGGGGTTAGACTGCAAAATAGAGGGGTCTAGGATGACGGGTTCTATTTTGGAAAACTATAGGGGCCTAAACAAAAAGAAAAGGACCTATCCGCGATTACTTTTGAACTGGAAAGGACTACGGGTTGATTTCTAGAAAACTTAAGGGCTAAACTGCAAAAGAGGCATGGGTTGACCGGTATTAGATCCATTTGACTCGGGGTAGATCGGATCTGGGCCGTTGGATCAAGATCCGACGATGGGGATTGGCTGGCGGCTCGGGCGGCGGTTGAAACGGTGGCGGGACACCGGCGGCGAGGCGGGGGCGGCGGCGGCTCACCGGGGAAAACGCGAAATCGCGTTCCCGGCCTCGGTTTGGAACGCGGTCTGGACGGGGAGGTAGAGCGCGACGAGGGGAACCGATCTAGGGGGTCTAGAGGCGGCGAAATTGGTCGGAGCGGCCGTGCGACGGCGGGCGGCGGCTCGGGGACTCCGGCGAGGTTCTGCGAGCGCGGGAGAGCGGGAGGAAGGGAGAGAGATGGCCGGGAAGCATCCTCACCACGACGCGGTGCTCCGGCGGCGGTTGTGCGACGGCGGGTGGCAGCGGAGCGGCGGCGGCCCGAGGCGCGGGTGGCAATGGCGGCGGCGGAGGGCGCGCGCTAGGGTTTCGGGGCGGGAAGCGGCGGCTGCGGCATGGGTGTCGGTGTTTTTACCGTCGGCCTACCTAGGGATACCCCAAGGTAGGTGATTATTTGGTGAGGGATCGCCTGATCTGGAACTTGAAGGTGAACGCAAGGACATAAGACACGAATTTAGACAGGTTTGGGCCGCTAGAGTAGAATAATACCCTACGTCTTGTTTTGGGGTGTTGTATATTGCGCCCTGCGCTTGGGTGTTGGACTGCCTGTTGGTGGCTCTCTTGGTTGCTCTCTAGGTTGCTCTACTTTTTGCTCTGCCTATCTAGGTATTCCTGCCTTCCTTTATATATCGCAGGGGACAGGATTCCTAGTAGGATTACAAGGTAGGAGTCCTAGTAGGATTACAAGATATGAGTCCTAATAGGATTTACAGCGGAATCCTAGTAGGAATCAGACTTTCTTTTCCTCACGTGTAGCTTCCTTGCGGTACCCAAGAGATTTATCCCTGACAAGCCCCCGAGCTCTTCATAGTCGAGTACTGCAGGCATTTCGAGTACTTCTGAAGTAGTCTTCGGCTTCTTCTGAAACTCCGTCTTGAAGGTCTTCTTTGAGTACTTCCTTGGTTGCATCGAGGCTATGAGGTGCTCATGCCCCGAATAGCTTCAAGTCTTCTTTGGTATGGGGTGCGATGGAAAATCGCACTCCATATGGAGTAGCCCCCGAGCCTTAGGTTGAATCAAAGAATCAGGCTGAGGGTCAATTTGAATCTTCTTTTCTTATCCTTCGAGTACATTCGAAAAATAAGTAATCGATGCCACGTATCCTGCAGCCCCCAAGCCTTGAATCCAAATCTCTCAAACTTTGGAAAAAAGGATCCGAGAATCGTGGCATTGGTGTTACTCTTCGCCTTCTGCACATTGAAACTCTTCGCCTCCCGCTGGTTTATTTGACTGCACGGTGACTTAGGGTTTCTTCTGCACTCTTAGTCTTCATATGAGTCGTCTTCGAGTAGCTTTGCGGCGTCCAGCCTCCGAGCTTACGAGCCAGGAGAGCCGAGGGAGTCATGTCGAGTATTGTGCAGCGCCCAGCCCCCGAGCCTAGGAACTGGCGGAACTGTGATGGCACGCCGTGCTGCCTGGAGGGTTGTTGCCGAAGCTTGATCTGAAAAAAGACAATGCATACATTATGTAGCATAATGCGAAGATACCAAGTAGTACTCAGTAATAATGTGAAGACACCAAAATTTATTCGGTGTAAAAATTTGTTGTGTCGAGCTCTTTTTTAGGCCATTTAAATCTCCCGAGCAGTCCACCCTTTATGTTCACCCGGTCCCAGTTTAGCCTTCGCCCATAGCATGTACGAGTCGCTTAGGTCTTAGGGTCTTCGCTCATATCATGTACGAGTCGCTTAGATCTCTTGCCTTCACTCATATCATGTACGAGTTGCTTAGGTCTCCTACCTTCGCTCATACAGGACGGGTTGCTTAGGCCATGACTGGGGACTCGAGGTTTCACAGATTAAGGCATTTGCTACTCGAGTAGATTAGCGACCGTTAAGAGGGGATAACGAGCAGAAAGTAGTCGTCATGCGACAAAGAGGATGCGCCGTGCGCAAAAGTAGTCGACGAAGTGTAGCTCTGGAGGGTTTCAATGCCCATCGAGAGTCGTACACGGATAAGTAGCCGATCATGGTGTAGCCCCTGAGGGTTTCATGCCCATTGAGAGGCGTACACGGATAAGCAGTCGATCATGGTGTAGCCCCCGAGGGTTTCATGCCCGTCGAGAGGCGTACCCCCAAAAGGTAGCCGATCTTGTGAAGAACAAGTCAGAAAAGGTATAAGCCACTTAGCTTGATTCGTGGATGAATGTCGACGAAGCTGTGGAGCTCGTTGATGGAGCTGCAACGGTTAGTTGATGAAGCTCGACTAGTCGGAGTCAATTCCGACTAGTTTTCAAGTCGAGATGAGTAGTTGATGTAGTCATTGCTGTGAGGCTCGCCCTCGACTAGTTTCTAGTCGAGATGAGTAGTCGAAGTAGTCGCCGGCGGGCCGCCGAGCCTTCTCGCAAGGTCGAAGTAGTCAAACTCGTCGCTGCTGCGCGCAGACATTGCGGTAAAAGCCGTACTTGAACCGGGTCATCGAGGTCGGTGGCCGCGGCGCATTAACGTTGTAGCGCGAGGTGAAGTCGAGCCGAGTAGTCGAAGTCGATGTAGCCGTTCGCCGAAGGATCCGATCTCGAACTTGATGAATCGATCCGCCGATGCATAAGCACGAAGCAGCAATCCGCTACTTTTAGTGGATTGATGTTGATGAACAGGTCCTTCAAATTCGCCCAATGATCGCGACGATCGGACACACGGTGGGCGCCATCTGTCGGTGTTTTTACCATCGGCCTACCTTGTGATACCCCAAGGTAGGTGATTATTTGGTGAGGGATCACCTGATCTGGAAGTTGAAGGTGAACGCAAGGACACAAGATACGAATTTAGACAGGTTCATGCCGCTAGAGTAGCGTAATACCCTATGTCCTGTTTTGGGGTGTTGTATATTGCGCCCTGCGCTTGGGTGTTGGGCTGCCTGTTGGTGGCTCTATTGGTTGCTCTACTTCTTGCTCTGCCTATCTATGTATCCCTGCCCTCCTTTAAATATCCAAGGGGACAGGTTTCTAGTAGGATTACAAGGTAGGAGTCCTAGTAGGATTACAAGATATGAGTCCTACTAGGATTTACAGCGGAATCCTAGTAGGAATCAGACTTCCTTTTCCTCACGTGTAGCTTCCTTGTGGTACCCAGGGGATTTATCCCTGACAGTGGGGGCTAGGGCACGTGGTGGCGGCGCCTTAAATAGGGGCGGCTGCATTCCTGGGCATGCGGGCCCAAGGCGGAGAGTGGCCGGGAGAGGCACCGCGTCCGACCCGGCCTCGAGCCTGAGCCTGGCTCGAGGTCGGGGACGACCCAGGCATGCAGGCCCCGGTCATCAGCGGGTGAAGGAGAAGAGAGGGGGGGAGAGCGGGCCGCGCGGGAGAGCTGGGCCGGGGAGGCTGGTGGGCCCCGCGCGCGCGGGGGGGAAAGAAAGGAGGGGAGGGAGAGGAAGGCCGCGGGCTGGCTTGGGCCGTGCGGGGGAAGAAAGGAGAGAGGAGGGAGAAGGCGTGGGCCGGCTGCAGGGGGAGGGAGAGAAGGGAAAGAAAGGGAGGAGGGGAGGTGGCCGGCTGGGCTGGGCCCAAAGGAGAGAAGAGAGAGAGAGAGAGAGAGAGAGAGAGAGAGAAAAGAAAAGAAAACGAATGCTTTTGAATTTGAAACTGAAATTTGAATTCAAATGAAAGACAATCAAAATATCGATGCAAAGAGCATGAAATGCACAACTCATATGGTTCCCTATATTTCTTTTTATAATTAAGGAAAATTGTTTATCAAATACCCTATGGCACCTTTAAATCTAACATTTTGTTTAATTTTTGTAGTTTGCAAAATTAGGGTGTTACAAACCTACCCCCCTTAAGAGGAATCTCGTCCTCGAGATTCGTCTGGGCTAGCAAAGAGCTGGGGAAATTCTGCCTGTAACTCATCTTCTCGTTTCCAAGTAGCCTCATCCTCTGCATGATGACTCCACTGAACCTTACACATCCGAATCCTCTTACTCTGGGTGATTCTTTCCAATGTGTCCAAGATTTTGACCGGGTACTCCGTATAAGTCAAATCTTCCTGCACACTCAACTCCTCCAGTGGCAACTGTTCCTCTGGTACCCTCAAACACTTCTTCAACTGCGATATGTGGAACACGTTGTGCACATCCGATAGTCGCTCAGGTAGCTCTAGCTGGTATGCTACCTCGCCTTTCCGCTCTAGAATTTTGAACGGACCGATGTAGCGGGGTGACAACTTCCCTTTGACCTTGAATCTGCGCAAACCTCTGATAGGTGACACTTTTAGATACACAAAGTCCCCTTCTTCAAAAGTCAACTCTCGTCGTCGAGTGTCTGCGTAACTTTTCTGCCTTGACTGAGCCACTTTCAGATTCTCACGGACAACCTGTACCTGCCTTTCAGCCTCTTTAATGATCTCAGGCCCGAACAAATGGCTTTCTCCTATCTCACTCCAATACAATGGAGTTCTGCACTTTCTGCCATACAATGCCTCAAACGGTGCCATCTTCAAACTGGCCTGATAACTGTTTTTGTAAGAGAACTCTGCATACGACAAACTTTTATCCCAGCTGCCTCCGTGTTTTAGGGCACAGGCCCTAAGCATATCTTCTAACACCTGATTTGTCCTTTCTGTCTGCCCATCAGTCTGCGGATGATAAGCGGAGCTAAAATTCAACTTCGTGTCCATTGACTCATGCAACTTCTGCCAAAATCGAGACGTGAACTGAGTACCTCTGTCTGACACTATCTTCTTAGGTACCCCATGCAAACACACAATTCGGGAGATATACAACTCTGCCAATCGTGCCCCAGTATATGTGGTCTTCACTGGAATAAAGTGAGCCACTTTGGTCAAACGATCCACTATGACCAATATGGAATCATAACCATCTCGCGTACGTGGCAACCCCACGATGAAATCCATACCGATTTCTTCCCACTTCCATTCTGGCACCTTCAATGGCTATAACAGATCGGCTGGCCTCTAATGTTCTGCCTTGACTCTCTGACACACGTCGCACAGTGCCACATGAGCTGCAACATCTCATTTCATACCATGCCACCAATATCTCTCTTTCAAGTCCTGATACATCTTAGTACTGCCAGGATGGATGGAATAAGCTGAGTCATGGGCTTCTTGCAGAATTTTCTCTCGAAGGTGATCCACATCGGGCACACATATCCTCTTTCGGAACCACACTGTTCCATGTTCATCCTCAGTGAAGTCAGGTGCCTTGCCTGCTTCTATCATCTCCTTTATCTCCTGAATTTTAGAATCCTCGAGCTGGCCGTTCCGTATCTCCTGTTCGAGTGTCGGCTCCACTTCTATAGTTATCCCTTCCGTATGTGCGACGAACCTAAGGTTGAGTCGTTCAAACTCCTCACACAATTCCCGAGGCATCTGGCTAGTCATTGTAGCATTCACACAACTTTTGCGGCTCAAGGCATCTGCAACTACATCTGCCTTCCTTGGATGATAGTGTATCTCCAGATCATAGTCCTTTATGAGCTCCAACCATCTGCGCTGTCTTAGGTTGAGGTCATTCTGAGTGAAGATGTACTTCAAGCTCTTATGATCAGTCTATATCTGACATCTGTGACCCAACAAGTAGTGCCTCCATATCTTCAGAGCATGTACCACTGCTGCTAACTCCAGATCATGTGTAGGATAATTCTGCTCATGTTTTCTCAACTAACAAGACGCATACGCAATCACATGTCCCTCTTGCATCAATACACAACCCAAACCTTGTTTAGAAGCATCACGGTAGATGTCGAAGCTTTTGCAAATATCGGGCATAACCAACACTGGGGCGGTAGTCAACCGTTTACTCAACTCATCAAAGCTATCCTGACATGCCTCAGACCATACAAACTTCTTGTCTTTCTCTAGTAGTGAAGTAAGGGGTTTCACTATCTTAGAGAAGCCTTCTATAAACCTCCGATAATATCCCGCGAGTCCTAGAAAACTCCGGATCTCCGACACAGTCGTGGGCGGTTCCCATTTCAACACATCCTTAACCTTTCCTGGATCCACTGCAATACCTCCATTTGTGATAACATGACCAAGGAAAAAAACCTTTTTCAACCAGAATTCACACTTGCTAAACTTGGCATACAACCGATTCTCTCGAAGTTTCTGCAGAACAAGCCTCAAATGTTCCTTATGTTCTTCCTCGCTCTTAGAGTACACCAGAATATAATCAATGAACACCACCACAAACTTGTCAAGATACTCCATGAACACTTTATTCATCAGATACATGAAGTAAGCTGGAGCATTAGTCAACCCAAATGACATCACTGTATACTCATAAAGCCCATATCTGGTAGTGAAAGCTATCTTGGCAATATCTGACGGTCGTATCCTAAGCTGATGATACCCTGACCTCAAATCAATCTTGGAGAATATGGTGGTTGTGGCAGAACCAACCTGAATTATACCGGCTCAAGTACGCGAGTCCACTCCAGAGGGCTCCAACGTGCTTCAAACGGTATAATCCCTTGGCCTGTCGGGTAACGTCCCGATAAACCACCGATACACAGGATCAATAAGGTTACCTCACACGAAGGTGAGTCCAGAGATACAATCACCATCATATTTTACATCGAAGGAAATTACATTACAAGAGTTTATAAAAGTAATATGAAGTTTCGAACCTAGAGAAAATATTACAAACTGTTAAAGCTATGATTTTTGGCAGCGGAAAACATACGCGATGATCTACAGCACGTCGTCAAGACGGATGTCATGCTAAGCCCGGGCACGACATCACTCGGTATCATCAGGGTTGGCCGGGGACGGATCCCACTCCACGGACCAAACTTCTGGAAAAGCATAGGGCCAAGACAAGGGAAGAGTAGGGTCTTCACAGATATCACCTGAAAAACATACAACTAGCAAGGCTGAGTATACTAATACTCAGCAAGGCTTACCCGGTTATGGTATACTTAGCCATGTAACTAGACTTATGAAGGCTTATAATGGTTCTGGATTTAGGTTCAGCTGAAAAGCAACAAAGAGTAGATCCTTAATTTCAACTTTTACCTTTCAGGTTCTAGTTGATTATCCATTCTAGGTGAGCACCTATAACTACTCAAGCATGGTAAGATCTTTAGCCAAACATCATCTTTAATAATCATAACATTGCTCTTGTTACTCTATGTGGTAAAGGGATCAAGCAGTCTCAATCTTCGTGAGAAGCGGATGATTCTGAATCGAATTTCAAACCTTGCAAGGTAAACCTAACTCACACGCTTGGAACACCAAAGGGTCGTTCCGAAGCAACCGTTTGCCTTTCATTCCGACTCGTGGATCAGATCCACCACAAGCGACTGCAGGAACATACGCACACCCAATGTGTGCAGGACATACGTCTGTAGCGCGACTACAAAACCCGTATTCCTGGTTGCCCTTGCAACACGTATTTCCCCAGTCGAACCAAGTAACCAGAAGAACCAAATACATATGGTGGGAGGTATGTCCACTCCTCGGGCCGATTGGCTACTAGGCTTACCGCTTACCCATAACTCACGGCATGTGGCTAGTACTTTCAAACGCTTAACCCGCACTACCACACACTGCGACCTTATCAGATTCATCAACACAGACGGGGTATCACCTCAACCATGATACCGCACAAAACTCCCGTCCGGCATCCTTATAGTGGTAACAGGAATGTAAACATTACAATTCCTATATCGCGCGAGTGACAGGAAATCACCCGACTTCTACCGGCCCTATTAGCATAGCAGCTAGCCGGACTCAAATACTAGTATTCAATACATCGGTTCCTAGGAGAATGCAACTAGGGTTTCAAGCAATTTCCTAAGAACTTAATGCATAGAATACGTAAATAGATATAGATTGCAGTATAATTAAAATAGTGGGTTATGTCCGGGGCTTGCCTTTACTGGTGGGTCTGAAGTCAGTAAAGTCAATATCTTCCAAACTTTGGTTCGGGGCTTCAGATAATCCTTTGGTGACGTTCATTTGGTCTTCAGGAACATCCTCCGTAGACTCCGGGGAGATCTCGTAGGTACTGTCTGCGGAAGTAGTCGTATCTACATGCAATGCAACATTCCATTCATAGTGTGCACATAAAACTACCTTACTTCACAATTCAATTGCAAACCAGCATTCATACAACATACTATTCACATATCAACCAAAAAGATCTGAACTAAACCTAGATAGAGCTTTAGGGGGACAACTCACTAGAATCGGCTACTCGTTGAAGATTACGACAGAGCCGATTGGAAACAATGGAGGTTTAGCTGATGGAAAGATGCATTAGGTTTCTAGATGATCGATGAAAGCATCGATTATCTTGGTAGAAGGATGATTCCTAAAGCAATTGTCTTAACTGAGATGTGCTTAAGTGTTATTCTAGGTAACTAGGTGTGGTTGTATCGACTCGATTACGTCAGCACAGCAATTGAGTGACGTATAGCCGAATGGAGTGTGGTTAAGGGTATATGACCGATAAGTATAAGGCCGACCTCTCAGTCGATAGATCGACTGATAGAAGTGTGTGGATAAGGATGGAAAACTAAGGATGGATCGACCACATTTGATCGATATGGAAGACAACTAGGATTAGCTTAGATCAGCCGATAGAAAAAGTCCTAAGATTGTGTGTGCATCTCCGATACATCGACTATGTACAGCCGATGTAGAACATAACAAAAGAACTGTATCGGCAGTAGCCAATACTAGAAAGGTAATGACCGTATCAGCTAACCAGCCGAGGGTAGAAACATACCGAAAGAAATGTATCGGCGGACAGCCGTTACAATGAAACATCATAGATTCAAAGGAAACGGATGTTTAGCAGCTGAGCTAAAAGCCGACGTTAAAGCATAGCTGCAGAGATGTAGTGGCTAAGCAGTAGATAGACACGGACTAACATAGATTTTTATACGAAGAGAACCTTAAGGAAACGATAATCAAGACGAGGACAATGTCTTGAGGGCAGAGATATGAGCACTCATATGAAAGGACTAACTAAATATCACACATTTCTATCTAAGACATATATTCTATGAAGCATACAATATAAAGCACAATAAAACATTCATTCCCTAACATTTGACCTAAACCACACATCAAAGACTTCAACTCAAGATCACAACATAAAACTTGTAGAGTTTAACTTAGGGTTTCAACAAAACTGGTTTTACATTTTTATGAACTTCCTACGAAAATCTATGAAATGTAGAAGTACATCGTTTTGAAATACAGAAAGATTTGGAAAATTTACAAAGAACACCCTAGAACTTTTTAAAATATAGCAATCAAGTCCCTGGTCCGGGAAAACAGATAACAGGAAGATAACGACGATATTCCGGCAAAGGAATCGTCGGCATTAAGAAGATTCAGTAGGTCAGGGCAAACCTTGGTTGTGGAGAAGAATGGGCGGAAAGTAATTCCCATGGTGATAGGATCGGCGAAGAGAAAAGCTCGACGATGACGAGACTCCAAGGATGACGAAGAAGTTTGCCGGGAAGGGTTGCCGTGTGTGATTGCATCGAGGCTCCTCCGAGCTCGTCACGCCTAACTGCCGCCTTCGCTCCACAACTCCTCCTTCCGACTCGCCTCGCCAAACTCGTAGCCGCATCACTAACTGTGGCCTCCGCCGCCCCACGCTGAGCACTTGACATGGTCAAACCCTGGGAGGAAACCCTGGACGCCATGCTGTTTGCGGATCAGCTGCTGTCAAAACCGCGCCGCTGTTTCCGCCTCGACCACCTCGTGCTGCTGCTCTTCTTCCTCCTCATCTGCTGAACCCGCGTCGCCTCAGCCTTGTCGCGCTGCATCTGCACACCGTTGCTCTGCATACCGTTGCAACATCCGCCCGACGGCGTCTTGCACCCTTGATACCTCGCCCAACAGCAGGGCTCTCGCGTTCTCCAGCACCACGCGTATCGGCATTTCGTCGAACACCTGAGCTGCGTCCTCGATACGGCCATCGCGTTCCTGCATCTCGCGAAACAGCTCTCCACCACAACTCCTCTTGCGCGTGCCGTTGCTCGGCACGTCGCACTCCAGCATCGCCTACTCGCGCTCATGGGCCCGATCTGTTCCGGCCGCCCAACACTTGCACACACCGCCAGCTTTCGCGCGTCATCGCGCGCACGCTCGCGTCACCCGTTCGGCGTCGTTCAGGTTCGCTCCGGCACCGCCCGCGAACCGCTCTAGCGCAACTTGGCTCACGTGCCACTCACGCGTCAGCGTCACGCCTCCCGCGCGAGCAGCGTCCACACCCGCGCCTGCGCGCTCCTGTTCGCGCGCACCTCCGGCCGTGCGCATGCTGCTCCTGCTCTGGCCGAGCCATTCACGCGCGCGCCGCCAACCGCGTCTCCAGCGCCCTCCGCGTTCGCGAGCCGTCCTGCCTGCGTTAGCTCACCCGGCCGCCTGTGCATACTCTAGGCCGCACGCCAGCGCAGTCTGCATCCTCACGCTCCGCTCACCGGCCCGCCTGCGCATCATTTGCCCGCACCACTGCCGCTCTGCGCGCCACCCGAGCCATGTCGCACCGCGCGCGCTCTCATGGCCAGTGCCCGCCAGCGCCCTGCACCCGAGCCGCTCCACCGCGTCAGCCACGGCCCGCACCAGCCGCTGCCCCAGCCTGCTGGCCCGCTGCCTCAGCGCCGGCCTGCCTCCGCCCGCCGTCGCCTGCGTCTGGGCCCAGCTCTGCGCTCCGCGCGCCGCTGCTCCGGCTCCCGCTCGCGCTGGCGCCGCTCCGCATCGCCTGCAGACGCTCGCCGCCACAGCCCGCGACGCCCGCACACCTGGCCGCTGCCGCGGCCCACCACCGCGCCGAGCCGGCCGCCCCAGCCGCGCCTGCTCGCCCAGCGCGCCGCCCGCCGCCAGCCCGCGCCGGCCCCGAGCCGCGCCTCCAGCTTTCCCGCGCTAGGAGCCGCACCGCGCGCCCCGCGCTGTGCCTCCAGCCGTGCGCACGCCTGCTTGCTCGGGCCAGGCAGAGGTGAGAGAGAGGGAGGGGAAAAAGCAAGGGGAGAGAGAGGAAAAAGAGCATTTGGATGCAGCCGCCGGTGGAAGAGGAAAGAAATGCCAGAAGAGGATAAGGGAAAGAGAGATAGCAGAGAAGAAAGACAACTGGGATTCTCCAAGGACCTATGCGTAATTTCCGAAAACTGCAAGGGCCTGGTTGTAAAACAAAATTTCCTGTCAACCCAAAGCCCAAATGAAGAAATGCCCAAAATGAAAGTTAGAGAGTTTTTCAAGCTCTACAACATTGCTTTAAGGCTCAAGTTCAGAAACTCAAAACTCGCATCTTTGCACATGAAATTTTGAGCAAAAGTTGGATTTGAATTACTTTTGTCCTAAAGAGCGTAATTTTATAAAATTCAGGACCTAAATGCAAGCATTTATGACACGTCATAATGACGGGATAGACTCGTCATAATGAGTGGATAGACATGTCATGATGACTTGCACTTTTACACTTCAGTCCTAAGTAAATTTGAAAGTTACTTTTGTAAATCAAACATTTGCATAAAAGGACTTGTACTTTTATAAAATTACATAAACACCCTTATTTTCACCACTTTACCCAAAATTTTTACACACTTCAACACACACATTTCCAATGAAATTTTTGGATAAATACTATATATTTTTACAAGGGATAAAATAAGGAAAACATATTTACAAAACTACCTTTCATTTATTTTGAAATTACCCTTACCCAAATACATTTTGCAAAAACAACCCTAGGTTTTTCTGTAATTACAAAAATACCCTTTTGCTCGCACTTTTAAATTTTCAAAAACTTCACATAAACACACATAAGCTTTATACAAACAAACACATATTTCACACTAACAAAATATATGTCTAGATTACATATACATGAACTGTCACAGCCTTCCCCCCTAAAAAGAATCTCGTCCCGAGATTCGGACGAAAGACTCTTAAGGGAAGAGAAGCAATTCACCCATCAAAAGTAACAGAAAACAAACATACTAGAGAAGATTGAGGTTGATGACAAGAGCATGACGAGATGAGTATAACGAGAACATGAAGAGATGGTACATAGATGAGTTTAACAAGATAAGATATTATACATAAGGACGATAAATGTCGATGACATTCATCACAAAACTCATGGACAACAAGTAAGGATAGCACAAGAGACTGATAAGTGAGGTTTGAAACATTTCTGCTCAGAGTTTATTACCTGAATGATTTAAATGAGGTTGATTGCAAAACATGCCTATTTATGCTGATGCAATCAAGGGATAATGATAAGATGCTTCAATTCAGAGTGCAATGCTCGATATATAACCATGAACATGATGCACTGCTGAGATGTATGATTACAATGATGGTGCAACATGAGGATGAGGGATCCCATGCACGACTGAGATGATGCATAAGACACAATGCAATTGCCATGATGTTGATCAAATGATGCATACACCATGATGCAAGGATGACGACACTTGCAATGCATGCACGTATGAAATGCATGAAGCATGATGCATACCCTCATGAGTGGATGATGCATATGAGTCGCACTCTACAGCCGTTCTCTCGTAACGAACACCTGGGTAGCTCTATATCCTTGAGCAAAGATCAGATGTTAGGACACTAGTAAGGTTGCATAAGAAAAGATTGCAGTGGGGTTACGTCACATGTACTTAGTCACCAGTGCGCCCCTAATGGCTCAATCATATGGCTGCAGCGCACATGAGGCCTTAGGTTCCGACACGGCATCATGGTCATGTGATTAAACACCACCACAAAAGAGGAATAGCAACCCTATAGTGCCAACAGCAGCAAGAAAGACTTAGGAAACCGAAGACAACCCGAAGTTGTACTAGAGGCACACTCGTTAGTTAGTCTACGGATCTTCCGATAACGATGTAACATCATGCACTAACCATGATGGTATGTGTTATGATGCATGATTTTTGCCAGTAGAATTATATCCAAAAATAATTATTGTCATACATCTTTTTTAATTTGTCCAAAATCATCTGAGCAAGAATTGAAGGTGCAACTTTCAGATGTTGTAACCAGAATAGCCAACAATATAAGGTACAACATATGAAAGGATAGATGAATCACCGAATGATGGATTGAAGGATTTCTTGATGATTATCAAGGTTTAACCATCAAAGGAGAAGTTCAATGGTTCTGCCGAAACAGATTCAAAGCAGAATCAAAGATTTGATTTAGCGGTCAAACTAAAATCCGTGATTGGGTTCAAACATAACCAAATCCACTTGATTCACAAAAGACTTCTTTAACTCTAAGATAGCCTAACAAATTACGTTAACTCCTACATCACCAAGTTTAGGCAGGCATTCAGATACAAGCACATGTTTCAATACATTAACGTAACAAACAAGACAATCAGGTCAATCCAAGATGTCATGATGCATGCACGTTCTACACGTCCTCACAAACAAAAAAAATAACTGCCAAGTAATCTTGGTCTTACGTGGTTAGTTACGGTGGCATCATATAAATACGTCTCTCCCTATATATACTAGTCGTTCTTACGTTCAAGCTTACGTAACGAGGTTAGCGTACCTACAGAAAATCACAATATATATATGTTGAACCTTTCATGCCAGCATGTCATGAAAGCGTCCCCAAACATTACTGTTCACTATAGAAACAGCATCTGTACAATTACCGCCGTACAGACAACGTTAACATACGTTATCGAGATAACGTATTCACGGGGGTACCGCAAAATGCGGGGGTATGATCTGCGATCGCCATACCCTGCGCCGAACCATATACTCCCAATGTAGTCAACCGAGGTTGGTACATTGGCAGCATCTCAAGTAGGCCACTGCTTGAGAAACAGCGTTCGGTTCGCATCACCGACGGGAAGGCCAAGCTCCCTCAGTTGGCTGAGGATCCTTACCTCCTTACCTCACCGTCGAAGATGTCGTTACAGAAAGTAACATTGAGTTGTGCAGGAATTTAAGTTTTGACAGAAAAGTAATGCTGGTAGTTAAGATTATATATACATATATTATAGCCACCTCTATTTCCCTCATAAACATTACCCTAGGGCTTTACGTACTAAGCTCAATCCTTAACGAATCCAACGTAGTTTTGCCAAATACTTTGTTGGTCAAACTTTTATACTGAAAGTATTTTTAAGGTAAAATGTATCTCCAGGGTAACCTTATAGCTCTAATACCAGCTGTGGCAGAACCAACCTGAATTATACCGGCTCAACTACGCGAGTCCACTCCAGAGGGCTCCAACGTGCTTCAAACGGTATAATCCCTTGGCCTGTCGGGTAACGTCCCGATAAACCACCGATACACAGGATCAATAAGGTTACCTCACACGAAGGTGAGTCCAGAGATACAATCACCATCATATTTTACATCGAAGGAAATTACATTACAAGAGTTTATAAAAGTAATACGAAGTTTCGAACCTAGAGAAAATATTACAAACTGTTAAAGCTATGATTTTTGGCAGCGGAAAACATACGCGATGATCTACAGCACGTCGTCAAGACGGATGTCATGCTAAGCCCGGGCACGACATCACTCGGTATCATCAGGGTTGGCCGGGGACGGATCCCACTCCACGGACCAAACTTCTGGAAAAGCATAGGGCCAAGACAAGGGAAGAGTAGGGTCTTCACAGATATCACCTGAAAAACATACAACTAGCAAGGCTGAGTATACTAATACTCAGCAAGGCTTACCCGGTTATGGTATACATAGCCATGTAACTAGACTTATGAAGGCTTATAATGGTTCTGGATTTAGGTTCAGCTGAAAAGCAACAAAGAGTAGATCCTTAATTTCAACTTTTACCTTTCAGGTTCTAGTTGATTATCCATTCTAGGTGAGCACCTATAACTACTCAAGCATGGTAAGATCTTTAGCCAAACATCATCTTTAATAATCATAACATTGCTCTTGTTACTCTATGTGGTAAAGGGATCAAGCAGTCTCAATCTTCGTGAGAAGCGGATGATTCTGAATCGAATTTCAAACCTTGCAAGGTAAACCTAACTCACACGCTTGGAACACCAAAGGGTCGTTCCGAAGCAACCGTTTGCCTTTCATTCCGACTCGTGGATCAGATCCACCACAAGCGACTGCAGGAACATACGCACACCCAATGTGTGCAGGACATACGTCTGTAGCGCGACTACAAAACCCGTATTCCTGGTTGCCCTTGCAACACGTATTTCCCCAGTCGAACCAAGTAACCAGAAGAACCAAATACATGTGGTGGGAGGTATGTCCACTCCTCGGGCCGATTGGCTACTAGGCTTACCGCTTACCCATAACTCACGGCATGTGGCTAGTACTTTCAAACGCTTAACCCGCACTACCACACACTGCGACCTTATCAGATTCATCAACACAGACGGGGTATCACCTCAACCATGATACCGCACAAAACTCCCGTCCGGCATCCTTATAGTGGTAACAGGAATGTAAACATTACAATTCCTATATCGCGTGAGTGACAGGAAATCACCCGACTTCTACCGGCCCTATTAGCATAGCAGCTAGCCGGACTCAAATACTAGTATTCAATACATCGGTTCCTAGGAGAATGCAACTAGGGTTTCAAGCAATTTCCTAAGAACTTAATGCATAGAATACGTAAATAGATATAGATTGCAGTATAATTAAAATAGTGGGTTATGTCCGGGGCTTGCCTTTACTGGTGGGTCTGAAGTCAGTAAAGTCAATATCTTCCGAACTTTGGTTCGGGGCTTCAGATAATCCTTTGGTGACGTTCATTTGGTCTTCAGGAACATCCTCCGTAGACTCCGGGGAGATCTCGTAGGTACTGTCTGCGGAAGTAGTCGTATCTACATGCAATGCAACATTCCATTCATAGTGTGCACATAAAACTACCTTACTTCACAATTCAATTGCAAACCAGCATTCATACAACATACTATTCACATATCAACCAAAAAGATCTGAACTAAACCTAGATAGAGCTTTAGGGGGACAACTCACTAGAATCGGCTACTCGTTGAAGATTACGACAGAGCCGATTGGAAACAACGGAGGTTTAGCTGATGGAAAGATGCATTAGGTTTCTAGATGATCGATGAAAGCATCGATTATCTTGGTAGAAGGATGATTCCTAAAGCAATTGTCTTAACTGAGATGTGCTTAAGTGTTATTCTAGGTAACTAGGTGTGGTTGTATCGACTCGATTACGTCAGCACAGCAATTGAGTGACGTATAGCCGAATGGAGTGTGGTTAAGGGTATATGACCGATAAGTATAAGGCCGACCTCTCAGTCGATAGATCGACTGATAGAAGTGTGTGGATAAGGATGGAAAACTAAGGATGGATCGACCACATTTGATCGATATGGAAGACAACTAGGATTAGCTTAGATCAGCCGATAGAAAAAGTCCTAAGATTGTGTGTGCATCTCCGATACATCGACTATGTACAGCCGATGTAGAACATAACAAAAGAACTGTATCGGCAGTAGCCAATACTAGAAAGGTAATGACCGTATCAGCTAACCAGCCGAGGGTAGAAACATACCGAAAGAAATGTATCGGCGGACAGCCGTTACAATGAAACATCATAGATTCAAAGGAAACGGATGTTTAGCAGCTGAGCTAAAAGCCGACGTTAAAGCATAGCTGCAGAGATGTAGTGGCTAAGCAGTAGATAGACACGGACTAACATAGATTTTTATACGAAGAGAACCTTAAGGAAACGATAATCAAGACGAGGACAATGTCTTGAGGGCAGAGATATGAGCACTCATATGAAAGGACTAACTAAATATCACACATTTCTATCTAAGACATATATTCTATGAAGCATACAATATAAAGCACAATAAAACATTCATTCCCTAACATTTGACCTAAACCACACATCAAAGACTTCAACTCAAGATCACAACATAAAACTTGTAGAGTTTAACTTAGGGTTTCAACAAAACTGGTTTTACATTTTTATGAACTTCCTACGAAAATCTATGAAATGTAGAAGTACATCGTTTTGAAATACAGAAAGATTTGGAAAATTTACAAAGAACACCCTAGAACTTTTTAAAATATAGCAATCAAGTCCCTGGTCCGGGAAAACAGATAACAGGAAGATAACGACGATATTCCGGCAAAGGAATCGTCGGCATTAAGAAGATTCAGTAGGTCAGGGCAAACCTTGGTTGTGGAGAAGAATGGGCGGAAAGTAATTCCCATGGTGATAGGATCGGCGAAGAGAAAAGCTCGACGATGACGAGACTCCAACGATGACGAAGAAGTTTGCCGGGAAGGGTTGCCGTGTGTGATTGCATCGAGGCTCCTCCGAGCTCGTCACGCCTAACTGCCGCCTTCGCTCCACAACTCCTCCTTCCGACTCGCCTCGCCAAACTCGTAGCCGCATCACTAACTGTGGCCTCCGCCGCCCCACGCTGAGCACTTGACATGGTCAAACCCTGGGAGGAAACCCTGGACGCCATGCTGTTTGCGGATCAGCTGCTGTCAAAACCGCGCCGCTGTTTCCGCCTCGACCACCTCGTGCTGCTGCTCTTCTTCCTCCTCATCTGCTGAACCCGCGTCGCCTCAGCCTTGTCGCGCTGCATCTGCACACCGTTGCTCTGCATACTGTTGCAGCATCCGCCCGACGGCGTCTTGCACCCTTGATGCCTCGCCCAACAGCAGGGCTCTCGCGTTCTCCAGCACCACGCGTATCGGCATTTCGTCGAACACCTGAGCTGCGTCCTCGATACGGCCATCGCGTTCCTGCATCTCGCGAAACAGCTCTCCACCACAACTCCTCCTGCGCGTGCCGTTGCTCGGCACGTCGCACTCCAGCATCGCCTACTCGCGCTCATGGGCCCGATCTGTTCCGGCTGCCCAACACTTGCACACACCGCCTGCTTTCGCGCGTCATCGCGCGCACGCTCGCGTCACCCGTTCGGCGTCGTTCAGGTTCGCTCCGGCACCGCCCACGAACCGCTCTAGCGCCACTTGGCTCACGTGCCACTCACGCGTCAGCGTCACGCCTCCCGCGCGAGCAGCGTCCACACCCGCGCCTGCGTGCTCCTGTTCGCGCGCACCTCCGGCCGTGCGCATGCTGCTCCTGCTCTGGCCGAGCCATTCAAGCGCGCGCCGCCAACCGCGTCTCCAGCGCCCTCCGCGTTCGCGAGCCGTCCTGCCTGCGTTAGCTCGCCCGGCCGCCTGTGCATACTCTAGGCCGCACGCCAGCGCAGTCTGCATCGTCACGCTCCGCTCACCGGCCCGCCTGCGCATCATTTGCCTTCACCACTGCCGCTCTGCGCGCCACCCGAGCCATGTCGCACCGCGCGCGCTCTCACAGCCAGTGCCCGCCAGCGCCCTGCACCCGAGCCGCTCCACCGCGTCAGCCACGGCCCGCACCAGCCGCTGCCCCAGCCTGCTGGCCCGCTGCCTCAGCGCCGGCCTGCCTCCGCCCGCCGTCGCCTGCGTCTGGGCCCAGCTCTGCGCTCCGCGCGCCGCTGCTCCGGCTCCCGCTCGCGCTGGCGCCGCTCCGCATCGCCTGCAGACGCTCGCCGCCACAGCCCGCGACGCCCGCACACCTGGCCGCTGCCGCGGCCCACCACCGCGCCGAGCCGGCCGCCCCAGCCGCGCCTGCTCGCCCAGCGCGCCGCCCGCCGCCAGCCCGCGCCGGCCCCGAGCCGCGCCTCCAGCTTGCCCGCGCCAGGAGCCGCACCAATATGACGGGGGCTCCCCATGGTGAGGAACTAGGATGAATGAACCGCTTATCTAGTAGTTCTTTTAACTGTTTCTTAAGTTTCTCTAATTCACGAACCGACATTCTATATGGCATCTTAGCAATAAGTGCGGTACCAGGTAAAAGATCTATGATGAATTCAACATCGCATTCAGGTGGCGTACCTGGCAAATCATCGGGGAAGATGTCCGAATACTCACAGACGACTCTGATGTCCTCAATTGAACCTGCCTTCAACTAGTTCACTGCACAGTCTGCTGCTGACGGAAGTGTTGCAATGAATTCAAATTGTTCACCCTCTAAACTAGTAAGAGTTACTGACCGTTTGGAACAGTGAATAACTGCGTCATACTTTGTCAACCACCCCATTCCGAGAATTATGTCAATGCTACTGGACTGCAATACAATTGGATTTGCATAGAATTCCCTTCCCATAATCTGTATCTTCACCCCAAGACAATGGTACACAGCCCTCATATTACCCCCAGGTGAATTCACTAGCATGGAACTAGGCATGGTGCATAGGGGAATGGAGTACTTAGCGACATACTCGGCAGAAATAAAAGTATACGATGCTCCAGAATCAAATAAAACTGATGTAGGGGCTGAGTTGATGAGAAACATACCGAACACAACGTCCTGATCCTCCTGAGCGGTCTCCATGGCCACATGATTCACACGCCCGCGGACGTAGTTCTGATGACCCCTGTTGTTCTGCGGCGTCTGGTTGTTGTTTCTAGGTTGCTGCTGCTGTGGAGTCTGCATCTGTCCACTGTTATTGAACTGCCCTGGAGTATTCTGAATGTTCCTCTTGGGACAAGCATTTGCATAATGTCCCACCTCTCCACATTTGAAGCACGCATTGCCACCGGTGGGAGCAGGAGTATTGTTCCTCATAGGTATCCCAGTAGGGGTGTTCTGGTGATTCTGTGGGAAGTTGGGGTGTTGTGCTGACTGACCGGCATACTGAGCTTGCTGCTGCTGCTGACCCTGTTGGTTGAAGCACGGATACTGACTCTGCCCATAGTTGATCTTCTATCCTTCGGTGCGGAAAGGTGTTCCTTGCGGGGACGTGTAACGGGGATGTGAGTTGTTGCCGCACTGCCCTGACGACTCAAATTTTCTCTTCTGCTCACCCATCTCCTTGCGAGCATGCTCCACCAGGATGGCATTGTCCACCATCTTCTGAAAGTTTTCAAAAGTGTGCACCATCAGCTGATACTTGATAGGACTAATCAGACCTTCTCTGAAGTGATCCTGCTTCTCTTCATCATCTGCCACATCTGCGGAAGCGTAGCGAGACAGTTGAATGAACTTGTCCTGGTACTCACTCACCGACATCATTCCCTGCTTCAGCGTGAGGAACTCCTTCTTGAGTTTCATCAGACCCTTGGGTATGTGTTGCTTCCGGAACTCATGCCTGAACTCCTGCCAGGTGATGGTGTTGGGGGTGTTGTGAGCTGCGGTGTAAGCATCCCACCAATCTGCAGCGGTTCCTTCCAGTCTGCCTAAAGCATAGAGAACCTTCTCCCTATCGGTGCACTGAGCAATATCCAGCATCTTCTCCACCGTCTTGATCCAATCATCGACTTGCAGAGGATTAGGTGCATGAGAGAAGGAGGGAGGTTTGTGCCTCATGAACTCCCTGTGCCTGTCTCTTAGTGGCGGTGGTGGTGGTGGAGCTTGATTCATCTGGGCTTGCATGTTGGCGAGTAGCTGAGTCTGGGCTACGAGGAACTGCTCCATCCCTGCGGGTGGTGTCTGGTGCTGCTGACTCGGCTGAGGATCGGGGTTGTTACTGTTGCTTGCTCCCTGACGCGGTACTGCAGGCTGATCAACTCCTGACCCGGACCTGGTGTTCACCATCTGATCGGTTAGAAAAGTGAGACTCATGAATTTAATCATGGAAAAAATAAATAGGAGCAAGGATAAGGTAAAGACAGCAAAGGAAGATAGAATAGGCAACCCCAAGCTTAACTAAACTATTATCTTTATTATAAACTTGATATAACTGTGGTCATCACTCCACAATTTGTCACAATCATTACAAAGATCCAAATCAAACATTTTCACAAAACCAAGCACACTTAGCACACTAACTAGATTAAACAAACTATAAAACCGTTCGATCTAACGATTACAAAAGACTCTTAAGACTCTCCTAACTTAAACTCCTAGATCTATCATCTCTAACAGTAGCGGGTGCGGTAGCCGGGCTGTCCGTAGTGGACGCGCTTGCGGGGAGGTGACTCTGCCAGGTACTTGACGGACTCATCGCTGTTGTACTCTGGGGGTAACTCTAGATCTCCTCTCAGCTGAGCCTCTAGTATTGCCTTCTCCCTGATCATCTTCCTCAGCTTTCTCTTGACCTCCTGGAGCTCTGCCCCAGCTGCATCCAAGTTGGTGCTAAGGGCGGCGACCAACTCCTGTGTAGTATCCATGAGCGGACCTCTGTCTGTAGGAAGTGGGGCAGGAATCTGTGCACACATGCCACCCTTCTTCCGGCGTGGAAACAGTCGGAACTCGGTGCCCTGGAGTTCCTCCCGATACATATGACAGAGATAGTAGAGAGCCCTCCTGGCAGCTTCACTAGTCCCTGCGACCAAAGTCCTCCTGGGCACATCATCGAAGTGCTTGTAGTACTCCATCTGGCTGCCATTCTTCTCATCTGGGACACTGATCACCACTGCCACCAACCATTCTTCCTCCTGCTGAGCATTCTTGTACATGCGAGCTTCATAGCGTGGCATCAGTGGAAAGCCGATTCTCTGCATGGCCTTCTAGAGTAGTGCTGGGAGTGGACCCTCAGCGTAGTCCAGATGATGTATCTGCATCTCGTAGTGGGGCTCAGGTGGTGGTGGGTCTGTAGCCTCAGCTGGCGCTGGACCATCATCTGGATCCTCATCTGGATCCTCATCACCACCATCGGGCTCTGCTGGGTCCTCATCCTCATCTTCATCATCATCTCCTCCTGCGGCACCTGGATTGGCACCACCTCCTCCTGCACCATCCTCCTGGCTGTCATATGCGGCGTCGGGATGATCCTCAGGCAGCTCCATGGGCTCCTCCTTGGTATCGGTGTCCACCCAGCCTCCTCCTCCGTAGTAGCCGTAGTGGTCGTCATCATCGCCGTCATCGTCGACCTCCACAAACTCGAACAAGTCCTCTGGCTGCTCGGGTTCCTCCTGCTCGGACTCCTCCTGAGGATGCTGGATCGGGTGAGGCGGCCCACGGGTGCGCTTGCGAGCGATCTGCCTGGTCCTGGCCATCTGTAACAAAATGAGGACAGCGCAAGATAGAGGATATTTAGAAAATGCTAAGAGTGACCTTAAAGCAAGAAGAAGTTTCAAAATCAACACACTTGAGAGGCAAGCATGACATCAGGGATGAGACAATAGTGATATAATCAAGATTTAAGCAATTTTGAAAAGCAAGCAAGATGAAGCTGGATTACTAAGCAAGATGAGCCTTAAAATTCGACCATTGCTAACTAGGCTAACGTCCTACAGTCAACACGACTCTGATACCACTTCTGTCACACCCAGTTTTGAAAAGAGAACCGAATGCATCTCATATGTGCGCTAGAATCAAGTTCCACACATATGATAGACAAAACAAGTGTATATCCGAACAATGTCATAACGAAATAGGAAAATATAGTACTTTATTACATGACTGAAAGTCTTAATCTTAAACGAATAAATAAACGTTTGACTAGCAGTGGAACTTCAACTTCACAGGCAGTTGACTGGGAGACATACGCCTAGTACTCCTCAAAATCTTTAGGAAACTCCGGACAATTATCTTGTTCTGAGCAGCATTTGTTTTAATAAAGCAAGTGTGAGTACACTTATGGTTGGTACTCAGCAAGTGAAGTAAATTATATGACATGCAAGGCCAAATCAAGGATAAGCTGACATGGTTTGACTGCGATATGCATTTCTAGTTGGTCAAATTTATTTAGCAAGCATTAACTAGGTTTAGGGTTATACCAACCCTTAAATAAAAGATAGAAAAAACTATACAACAACATAAATAAATAAAGAACATCAACTTAAATTATCTTTGAGTTCAATTATCATGTGAGGGTCCAAGCCGCTCTTAACCGTGAGCACCTTAGCTTTTCACTCTGCAGAGGTTGTACACTTTACCCACAATTCGTGTTTCCCTTAATGCTTGGGTTTGCAAGGCCCTTAAACACTTCCGAGGTGAGTGGCAGGGATTCACTACGAGGCCTTTACAAAGATTCCCTAACTTGCAACGATCCGCTAAGGTTTCAGGCTGCAGTGGTCATAACTCTCCCTAATGAGGTGGTACCTTAGCCAAGGACCATAAACAAAGCCTCCAAGAGGACTGAGCTATACCCCATCAACGCACTCCCCTCTTGCCCTTTCGGTAAGACCATGACAAGCTAAGGTTTCTAATTAATTAGTCAAGACAAGAGCCATATAGTACTGTGGTTGTACTAATTTCCTGGGTGGTTCTCCATATTTCAATTAATTCAATGATCTTAATTATCACCATAACAATATTCCAAGGACATGAAGAAAATAGGTGGTCATTTGATTTCCAAGCCATCCAAAGTCTAATATAAGCAACTAGCATAGCTACAACATAAATGTAATATTCTAGACACATGCATGCATATAAAATAAATATGTATAATTAGAAAGTTATTAGGATGAAAATATGATCAAGGACCACTTGCCTTCGGCAAAGAACTGCTGCTGCTCAGGAACGCCTTCAAAGCTTTGCTCCTGCGGACCCTCGAACTCCGCACCTTCTATCGTATCACACAAGTACATACAAGCAAACAAATACAATAAATAAGAAACAGTACACTAAACAATATAAATAGAGCAAAATAATGTTTTAAAACTATTGTATAAGTCGTAAGGGTCGTGTGAGCGCAAGAATCGATGAAATCGGAGTTAAAACGGAGAAATTAGGGCTAAAACATGACTCCAGGGGCTTATCTATAAAAGATTTGAAACTAGAAGGGCCTTAAACGAAGAAACCAGGGGCTAGATTGTAATTAAACCCTAGATAGAGGGGTTAGACTGCAAAACAGAGGGGTCTAGGATGACGGGTTCTATTTTGGAAAACTACAGGGGCCTAAACAAAAAGAAAAGAACCTATCCGTGATTACTTTTGAACTGGAAAGGACTGCGGGTTGATTTCTGGAAAACTTAAGGGCTAAACTGCAAAAGAGGCACGGGTTGACCGATATTAGATCCGTTTGACTCGGGGTAGATCGGATCTGGGCCGTTGGATCAAGATCCGATGGAGGGGATTGGCTGGCGGCTCGGGCGGCGGCTGAAACGGCGGCGGGACGCCGGCGGCTCGCCGGGAAAACGCGAAATCGCGTTCCCGGCGTCGGTTTGGAATGCGGTCTGGACGGGGAGGTAGAGCGCGATAGGGGAACCGATCTAGGGGGTCTAGAGGCTGCGAAATTGGCCCGAGCAGCCGTGCGACGGCTAGCGGCGGCTCGGGGACTCCGGCGAGGTCGTGCGGGCGCGGGAGAGCGAGAGGAAGAGAGAGAGATGGCCGGGAAGCATCCTCACCACGACTCGGTGCTCTAGCGGTGGTTGTGCGACGGCGGGCGGTAGCGGAGCGGCGTTGCGGCGGCGGCCCGAGGCGCGGGCGGCAATGGCGGCAGCGGAGGGCGCGCGCTAGGGTTTCGGGGCGAGAGGCGGCGGCTGCGGCGTGGGGGCTAGGGCATGGGGTGGCGGCGCCTTAAATTGGGGCGGCTGCGCTCCTGGGCGTGCGGGCTCGAGGCGGAGAGCGGCCGGGAGAGGCGCTGCGTCCGACCCAGCCTCGACCCTGAGCCTAGCTCGAGGTCGGGGACGACCCTGGCAGGCGGGCCCTGGTCGTCAGCGGGTGAAGGAGAAGAGAGGGCGTGAGGAGGGACGCGCGGGAGAGCTGGGCCGGGGAGGCTGGTGGGCCGCGCGTAGGGGGGGTCAAGAAAGGAGGGGAGGGAGAGGAAGGCCGCGGGCTGGCTTGGGCCGTGCGGGGGAAGAAAGGAGAGAGGAGGGAGAGGCCGTGGGCCGGCTGCAGGGGAGGTGTCGGTGTTTTTACCGTCGGCCTACCTAGGGATACCCTAAGTTAGGTGATTATTTGGTGAGGAACCGCCGGATCTGGAACTTGAAAGTGAACGCAAGGATACAAGACAGATTTAGACAGGTTCGGGCCGCTAGAGTAGCGTAATACCCTACATCCTGTTTTGGGGTGTTGTATATTGCGCCCTTCGCTTGGGTGTTGAGCTGCCTGTTGGCGGCTCTCTTGGTTGCTCTGCCTATCTAGGTATTCGTGCCCTTCTTTATATATCCCAGGGGACAGGATTCCTAGTAGGATTACAATGTATGAGTCCTAGTAGGATTACAAGGTATGAGTCCTAATAGGATTACAAGGGAATCCTAGTAGGAATCAGACTTCTTTTTCCTCACGGGTAGCTTCCTTGCGGTACCTAGGTGATCTATCCCTGACAAGCCCCCGAGCTCTTCATAGCCGAGTACTGCAGGCATTTCGAGTACTTCTGAAGTAGTCTTCGGCTTCTTCTGAAACTCCATCTTGATGGTCTTCTTCGAGTACTTCCTTGGTTGCATCGAGGCTATGAGGTGCTCATGCCCCGAATAGCTTCAAGTCTTCTTTGGTGTGGGGTGCGATGGAAAATCGTACTCCATATGGAGTAGCCCCCGAGGCTTAGGTTGAATTGAAGAATCAGGCTGAGGGTCAATTTAGTCTTGAGTCTTCCTTACTTACTCTTCAAGTACTTTCGAAAAATAAGTAGTCGATGCCACGTATCTTGCAGCCCCCGAGCCTTGAATCCAAGTCTCTTAAACTTTGGAAAAAAAGAATCCAAGAATCGTGGCATTGGTGTGACTCCGAAATTCTAAGAAAAACTCTTCGCCTCCCGCTGGTTTATTTAACCGTGCGGTGACTTATGGTTTCTTCTGCACTCTCAGTCTTCATATGAGTCATCTTCGAATAGTTTTGCGGCGTCCAGCCCCCGAGCTTACGAGCTAGGGGAGCCGAAGGAGCCATGTCGAGCAGTGTGCATCGCCCAGCCCCCGAGCCTGGGAACTAGTTGATGGCACGCCGTGCTGCCTAGAGGGTTGTTGCCGAAGCTTGATCTGAAAAAAGATAATGCATACATTATGTAGCATAATGTGAAAGTACCGAGTAGTACTTAGTAATAATGTGAAGACACCAAAATTTATTCGGTGTAAAAATTGCTGTGTCGAGCTCTTCTTTAGGCCATTTAAATCTCCTGAGTAGACCACCCTTTACGTTCACCCGGTCCCAGTTTAGCCTTCGCCCATAGCATGTACAAGTCGCTTAGGTCTAGGGCCTTCGCTCATATCATGTACGAGTCGCTTAGGTCTCTTGCCTTCGCTCATATCATGTATGAGTCGCTTAGATCTCTAGCCTTCGCTCATACAGGACGGGTCGCTTAGGTCATGACTGGGGACTATAGGTTTCACGGATTAAGGCATTTGCTACTCGAGTAGATTAGGGACCGTTAAGAGGAGACAACGAGCAGAAAGTAGTGTCATGCGACAAAGAGGATGCGTCATGCGCAAAAGTAGTCGACGAAGTGTAGCTCTGGAGGGTTCCATTGCCCATCGAGAGTCGTACATGGATAAGTAGTCGACGAAGTGTAGCTCTGGAGGGGTTCAATGCCCATCGAGAGACGTACATAGATATGCAGTCGATCATGGTGTAGCCCCCGAGGGTTTTATTGCCCATCGAGAGTCGTACACGGATAAGGAGTCGGCGAAGTGTAGCTCTGGAGGGTTTCAATGCCCGTCGAGAGACGTACACGGATAAGTGGTCGATCATGGTGTAACCCCCGAGGGTTTCATGCCCATCGAGAGGCGTACCCCCAAAAGGTAGCCGATCTTGTGAAGAACAAGTCGAAAAAGGTATAAGCCACTTAGCTTAATTCGTGGATGAATGTCGACGAAGCCGTGGAGCTCGTTGATGGAGCTGCAATGGTTAGTTGATGAAGCTCGACTAGTTGGAGTCGATTCCGATTAGTTTTCAAGTCGAGACGAGTAGTTGATGTAGTCGTTGCTATGAGGCTCACCCTCGACTAGTTTCTAGTCGAGACGAGTAGTCGAAGTAGTCGTCGGCGGGTCGCCGAGCCTTCTCGCGAGCTCGAAGTAGTCGACCTCGTCGCTGCTACGCGCGGACATTGCGGCACAAGCCAAAGTTGAACCGGGTCATCGAGGTTGGCGGCCGTGGTGCATCAACGTTGTAGCGCGAGGCGAAGTCGAGCTGAGTATTCGAAGTCGATGTAGCCGTTCGCCGAAGGATCCGATCTCGAACTCGATGAATCGATCCGCCGATGCATATGCACGAAGTATCAATCCGCCACTTTGAGTGGATTGATGTTGATGGAGAGGTCCTTCAAATTCGCCCAATGATCGCGACGATCTGTCCCACGGTGGGCACCAGCTGTCGGTGTTTTTACCGTTGACCTACCTAGGGATACCCTAAGGTAGGTGATTATTTGGTGAGGAACCGCCGGATCTGGAACTTGAAGGTGAACGCAAGGACACAAGACACAGATTTAAATAGGTTCGGGTCGCTAGAGTAGCGTAATACCCTACGTCCTGTTTTGGGATGCTGTATATTGCGCCCTGCGCTTGGGTGTTAAGCTGCCTGTTGGCGGCTCTCTTGGTTGCTCTACCTATCTAGGTATCCCTGCCCTCCTTTATTAAATGAGGAAGATGATGAAGATGGCAACATCGCCATGTTGAGGAGACAATTCGCCGTGCTCCAGCTCAAGTTGAACAACATGTATGAGCGCGTGGCCGAGTCCGAGATCGGATGAATGGATCTTGATGACAAGGTGGACACCGTCCGAAAAAGGCGTGTGTTCTAAGATTAAGCGCCTTGCCAAGGTGACCAGGAAGGAGGACCTCTATAGGTCCCTGGACCCGAGAGATTAGAGGGTGTAGGCTAGTTTAGGAATAGGTGCTGAATTTTAATTTTTTCATTTCAAAATTTTGTTTCCAACTTTGTAATTCCAGCAGCACCCCAGTTTAATTCCAATAAAATAAAAAGGTTTGCTTGTTTAGCATCATGTCTCTAGTGGTTGGTGCACACTTGTGTGCCAACCACACCCCTGTTCTGATCTTTGGTTAAGTGTGCAGAGAACAGAGAAAAACAGCACACCAACGAGTCTCTGGACGAAGACGAGCACGAAACGAAGCAAACATGAGCTGGGCGGCCTGCCCCAGGCCGGCCGGCCTGCACCCGTGCCAAAACGATCAACTGCAGGTTGCATTAGGACTCTAGGACCGAGCCTGTTCGTGTGGCACCTGAACCTGAGGGTCAAGCCACAAGAGCAGGCCAACCGGCCTACTCCAAGCCGGCCGGCCCCACCTATTAGCCGCCTGCTGAGCTCCAGCTTCACACGGAGGTTTGCAACCCCCTTGACCGATCCCCTCCTAGGTTTGATTCAATTGCACACCAGAATTAATGAAACTAAAATTTGAATAAACCACGTAGGAAGAGATGAAATCTTTGCATGTTTATCAAAAGAGTATTTGAGTTTTATTTCGTATGCAAAGTACTCTTTGCCTTTGGAACTTTATGATAGGGTCACTTAATCTTTTGCTTATTGATCTTCATGATATAATGACAATCTGTTGGGTAACATCCCGATGCAACCACTGGTTTTCCGATCAAAACAAAGCATACATACAACCCACACGAAGGTGAGCCCAGAGATTATAACAATCCACAATTTTTACATTACAGAGTTCAACATAAATTATTATTGCAAACCATGTCCAAATTCATAAAAAAAGTACTTTCAGAGTTCAACAGTGCAGCGGAAAATAAACAGAAGTTCTAACGATGATACAAGATATCATGATAAAGCCTATACACAACATCATTCAGCGCGATCATCATTGGCCGGGCATGCATCCCATTCCACCGACCAACCAGAAGGAAGAGCACACGGTCAAGTTAAGCTAGCAACCAAGTCCTCAAAAGTCTCACATGAAAATAAAACCACAAGCAAGCTAAGTATACTAATACTTAGCAAGGCTTACCCGACTAGTGGAATATACTTAGCCGACTTCTAGACATGCAAGGCTTTTGGCTAGAGGGGTTTGTTTTGCCGAAAAACATCTAAAATAAGTCCTTACTTTTAAGTTTTAGCTTCAAGTTCTAGTCTGATTAACCATTCTAGGTAAGCAACTATCCAATATCACACATGGTGGAACGAACTAAGTGAACATATAACAGTATTAATCATCATCATCATTGTTCCTCTTCTTACTCTATGTGGTAAAAGGATCAAGCAGTCTCAATTAGCTGAGAGATGCGGACAATTCAAATCGAGTTTTTAACCTTGCAAGGGAAAACCTAAACACACGTCACGTGGTTACTCCGAGAGTCACACGCGCAACAATTCCCTTCGATCTTCGGTTTTTGAACAGAACCCACTCCCCTTGAGTACAGAGCCCACGGTCCACAGAACAAAGCCGGGCCATGGTCACTCATGCACTCACCATGTGGCCACATGGGAAAAATCAAGAGAGTGGGAAAAGTTCACACACCGCGTCAATCCGGTACTACACTTACCGATTACCATATTCTCAGTATGTGGTTAGTACGTTCAAAGCCTTGACCACCACTACCACACACTTGAACCTTAGCCATTTTGCTACACAAACGGGGCATCAATCATCAATAGGAATATCGTACCAAGCCCCGCTTGGCGACCTTTTGGTTCCAACATAAGTAAACAACAACTCCTATATCTCGCGAGTGATAGGCAGTCATTCGACTTTTACCGGAATCCTATTAGCATGGCAATCTAACGACCTAAACATACTAGTGTTGAAAGCATAGGTACTAGGATCATGCAACTAAGGTTCCAACCAACTCCTATAAACTTAAATGCACAAGTAAATAGAATTACAACATTGCATAGTTTTAAAAATAGGGTTATGCTCCGGGGCTTGCCTTCCTGAACAAAGTTAGCCTTGGGCTCTTCCGAACTTTGGTTCGGGTCTTCAGCAACTTCAGTTAGATTAACTTGAGCTTCATGCTGCTCACTCTCGGACTCGGGCACCAACTTATACCTTCCGTCGGTGAGAGCGGTAGTGTGTACATGTAATGCATATGCATGAGTTGTAAACCAACAAAACTCAAGTTAATTTGTAAAATATTTTATTTACATTTACTTGGGCAGTCATTTAGAGAGTATTAATTAACTTTTCTTACCTCATTAGGTGAAAAGGGTGTTTTCATAAGTTATTAACATGCAGCCATTTCTCTCTCTCTCTTTTTTACCCACACAAGGCATAATGTGGCACTCTTAAACTAAAGCTAGACATAGGTTCTGTTCCTGAAAATTTTATGCAGAGCACCTCTTTTAGTGACAACCTTACTGTAAACATTTCAGCCATTTTTATATAGCAGATTATTCATGAAAAATAAAGTACACAGCTACTGCTTGAACCTAGATTCATTTATGCAGATCAAACTAGGCAAATATTGGTTCCCAAATTTTTATAGAGCCATCACCAGACTATTTTGACTCTACTGTGAATTTATCAGATTTTATTGAATAGTCCACAGAGCACAGAAAATAGAGCAAAATAGATCTACTCTTTCCAAGATTCATTTTTATTGGCAGTTCTACAGAGCATATGAACTTCAAATGTTTCTAGCATGGTTAGATACTTAAGTATAGTCGTTGGTAAAAATTTCAAATTTTTCTAAGCAATAGAACTATTTATACTGATTTAATACATTTATTCATTGCTAGAAACATAAGAGCAAGTTATACAGAAGCATAAAGTTTTAAACTTTTTCTATAACATCTATGCAACAAGATAATAATACTGGAAAAGTTTCAACCTTATTCTTTAAGCAGAACAACATGAACAAATAAATCTAGCAAAATAGTGCATCCAACAAGATCTAACAAGAACTACATCTATAGACTGTTTCTGGCCTTGAAATTTTTACACAAGGCTCAACATCTAGAGACTAGCCTAAGTTCCAAAAATATCATCAGTACACTCCTAAAACAGGAGATACAAATAAAAGCTAACAAAACTAATATATATTCTAGAACAAGTTTTGTTTTGTAACTAGCAATGTCTTGTACAGAAGTTGTAGACCTAATTGTAGGGAGCTCAGAACATTTTAATTTGAAGTTTTCCAATTTTTCTGTTATTTTTAAATGAATTTACAAATTCACTGTTTTTGAAAACCAAAAGAAAACAAGGTCTCATAGATAGGCCTCTGGTTTCTTGTGTCAGGGACCCTAAATCGAAAACCTGGCTGGAGCTGGGTGGTTCCCAGCCGAAATCCGGTGAGTAGGCTCACCGGCGGCGAGGGGAAAGGGGGCGGGGAGCACGAGGGAGATGAGGGCAACCTTTTTGCGTGCTCGGTTGGCGCTAGGAGCGGCCTGATGGTGGTCGCCGGCGGTCATAGTGGTGGAGATGATAATGGTGATGGCGGCGCCGACAAGTTGGTGGCCGGGGCGGCGGGCTGACAGCTCAGGGAGGTCCAGTGGGGCGAGTGGGGCGAGGGGAACCGGCCCAGTGAAGGAGGTGCTGGAATGGGGTCTCAGCGTACAGGTGGCGTGCACGGCAATGGAGGTCGCCGTGGAGCTCGCGTGCGACCAAAGGAAGGTTGAGCTGCTGTTTATAGGCACACAGGGAGGAAAAGAAAGGTTTGGGCGCGGCAGCAGCTAGGGAGGAAGCCGGGTAGCGGCGTCACCGGCGGGGCATGCGTCGTGGGGCGGGCAGCAGAGATGCCCCGCCGCGTGGCCGCTGGGCGTTGGCGGGCTGGCTGGCCAAAAGGATTGTGGCGTGGATGGGTGGGATTGCGAGGGCTAGGGGTTGGCGCGCTGTTGGGACCGCCGGTTTGCCGGGCGGCGAGCTTACCGACTGGGCTATCCAGACGCGGCGCGTGGCGCGCGCGCTGGGCAGGCTCGCGGTGCAGGGAGGGGCTTGGCACAGATAGGGGCGCGGCCAGCCATTGGCTTTGCTGCGAGCGCGCGGCAGGGATGCTCCACAGCATGGTGAGCAGCTCTTGCACACGTTCGGAAACAGAGGAAACAGAGGAGGGAGGGACAAAGAGAGAAAGGAGAGAGAGAGAGAGAAAGGAAAAGGAGGCTGGTTTGAAGTCAATTTTTGTCCAAAATTTGCATGGCAGCTCAAAAAGTTTTGAATACGAAAGTTGTGTAGAAAATTTAAAACCTACAACTTTTGTTTCAGGCAAAAGTTTGTTTGAGCAATGGTTTAACAGTTGTTTTCAATTTACTACTACTAGGATTTGAATTCCTATTCCTGAATAAATTAAATTCAAATTTACAATTGGCCTTTTAAGTGAAATTGCTAGGCACTAAAAATATGAGTGTGCTTTTATGATACATTGATTATGAATAGTTGGGCACGTATGGTTATGAACATATTTATGAGAAACCATATATGCACACATACACACACATGCACATGCACACCTACACCTGCATACACACATGTATTCATGACTGAAATGCTTTGTTTGAATTTTATCTGTTCAGTATGCATGATGTTGTATGCATGATCTTATTTTAGCATTTTAAACAACTAGGGTGTTACATCCTAACCCCTTAAAAAGAATCTCATCCTGAGATTCGTATACGTAAGCCTAGTGCTGAAAGGTGTGTATACCTTGGGAAGAATTTAGAAAACCTCAAAAATTTTGGTTTAGATAACTTTCAGTTTCCCAAGTGGCTTTCTCTTTGGTATGATGGCTTCATTAATTTTATATATTTTAACCACTTTTCTTCTAGTGACCCTTTCCTTTTGATCAAGAACTTTGATAGGATATTCAACATAAGAGAGGTCCGGCTCTAACTATATTTTCTTTTGTTCAACAACTTCGGTGGGAACTCGAATACATTTCTTAAGTTGAGAGACATGAAATATATCATGGATGGCTGCAAGTTGCGGAGGAAGTCGCACTCTATAGGCCACGGGTCCGCAAATTTCGGTGATTTCATAAGGACCGACATATCGGGGGGCTAATTTCCCTCTCACTCCAAACATTTGCACACCCTTGGTTGGTGAAACCCGAAGGTAGACATGATTACCAACTTCAAATTGCAAAGGCTTTCTCCTTTTATCAAAATAGCTCTTTTGCCTAGACTGTGCAACTCTTAGATTCTCTTGTATTACTCTTACTTTTTCCTCTGCCTCAATTACTAAGTTTGGTCCAAATATTTTATGTTCTCCGGTTTGGGACCAACTCAAAAGAGTTCGACACCTTCGACCATACAAGGCCTCAGACGGTGCCATTTTCAAACTTGCTTGATAGCTATTGTTGTATGAACTCTGCTAGAGGTAAGCATTTGTCCCACCTTTTGTCATAATGGATGACACAAGCTCTAAGGATGTCTTCGAGTATTTAATTTACTTTCTCAGTTTGCCCATTTGTTTGATGATGATAAGGTGAGCTTCGAATCAGTTTGGTGCCAAGAGAAGCTTGTAAGTGTTTCCAAAATGTGCTACAAATTGAGCACCACGATCTGAAATAATCGTCTTGGGTACTCCATGTAAGCAAACGATGCGATCGAGGTAAATCTCGGCATATTTCTCGGCAATGTAGGTAGTGTGTACTGAAATAAAATGTGCCATCTTTGTGAGTCTATCCACAATAACCCATATGTAATCATGCTTTTGGGAGGTGTTGGGCAATCCAACAATGAAATCCATACTTATATCATCCCATTTCCATGATGGTATAGGCAAAGGTTGAAGTGTACCGGCTACTTTCAAGTGGCTAGCTTTTACTCTTTGATATGTGTTACATTTTGAGAGATATTTAGCGATTTTTTTCATTCTAGTCCACCAGAAGTTTTGCCTAAGATCTTGATACATTTTGCTACTGCCTGGATGAATAGAGAATTTGGAAAGGTGGGCTTCATCAAGAATTTGCTTTCGGAGCTCATGATTCTTTGGAACGACTATGCGACTTTCAAACCATAGAACCCCATTATGGTCTTGGCGAAAACATTTATACTTCTCCTCTCCTTGAGAGAGTTTTTGTTTGATGATTTTAACACCCTCATCATGTAATTGTGCCATGATGATTCGATCGTGGAGGGTTGGTTCAATGGAAATGTGGTTTAGAGTGCCTTGGGGAATCATTTCCAAATTGAGTTTCCTCATCTCATGACATAACATTCCATTATAGAATTCTACGGACAAGCAATTGTAATGAGCCTTGCGGCTTAGCGCATCCACGACTACATTAGCCTTTCCTGGGTGATAGTGCATCTTAAGATCATAATCTTTGATTAATTCCAACCATCTTCTTTGTCTCATATTCAGATCAGCTTGGGTGAAGATATATTTGAGACTTTTGTGATCAATGTAGATATTGCAATGAGTGCCCATAATATAATGTCTTCAAATCTTTAAAGCATGAATGACCACTGCTAACTCAAGATCATGTGTTGGATAATTCTGTTCATGGGGTCGAAGAGCTCGTGAAGCATAAGCAATGACTCGATTGTCTTGCATAAGCACACAACCAAGATCAGTACCAGATGCGTCACAATAAACATCGAATGGCTTGGTGTTATCAGGTTGAGCTAAGACTAGGACTATAGTTTGGTGTTCCCGAAGGGTGTGGAAAGCTTTTTTAAATTTCTCGCTCCACACAAACTTTACTCCTTTCTTCAATAGTTCAGTCATAGGCTTAGCAATTCTGGAGAAATCCAGAATAAAGCGGTGATAATAATCGGCTAAACCAAGAAAACTATGAATCTGATGAACGGAGGTGGAGGTTTCCAATCCATCACGTCTTGTACTTTGCTAGGATCAACGGCTATGCATTCGCTGCAAATAGTGTGGCCTAAAAACTTTACACTATCCAGCCATAATTCACACTTGGAGAAGCTGATGATCCCTAAGATGTTGGAGAACAATGTGAAGATGTTTGGCATGCTCTTCTTCATTTTTAGAATATATGAGGATGTCGTCAATGAAGACCACAACGAATTTTGACTCCCTCCATCGCGAAAGCACAAGAGTTTATGCACTCCCGGAATGGTAACTAAAGAGTGGTGGCTCCGTGATCGGGTGAATTTGTTTCAATGGCTTGTGAAGAAATATCTAGTGTAACTCCATGTAAAGTCATCCAATTCATCCTCAAAATAATATCCATGCCTTCAAGTGCCAACATGATAAGGTCGGTTTTGATGGTCTTGCTACCCAACTTAATTGGTGCTTGCTGTATTATTTGATTGGAAGCAACTTTACCACCTGGTGTAGAAATCATATACGACCCTTTCGTGTGACTGAAATTAAATCCCATTCTAGCACCGAATTTTGCACTAATAAAGCTATGTGAGGCACCGGAATCAAATAATATAACTGCAGGCTTGTTACGGATGGAGAATGTACCCGTCATTACTGGTGCACCCTCGGGAAGCTCGGCAAGTGTGGTAAAATTGATCCTTCCCTACCGGGCCTGAATAGTCTGCCTTTTGTGCTTGTTCTTATTGTTTTGGCTAGAACCCTGACCCTGATTTGGCTGTCTGGCATGGGGGCATTCTCGAGCAAAGTGGTTAGAATTAATACAAATAAAGCAACGATTTGCGTTGATAGGACGAACTAGTGGTTTGTTGCGAGAGGCACTGCTAAAATACCCTTGGCTCCCCTCTTCGCGTGCCACCACGTGTTGTCTCCTGCCGCCTCCCCAACATCAGTTGTGACCGCTTCCAGCGCATTTGTTACCTCAGAACCACCCTAATAAAGGCCTTATGAAAGGAGAGGGTTGGCTCCACTCTCTAACACACAAGAAGACTTGAAGCTCCATTCCATGGTGAAGCCCTACCTAGCTAGTGTTTAAGAATAGGGAGAGAATGAGGGGTAGTCTGGAGAAGTGCTGGGTTTGTCAGCATCTTCTCTGAGCTTGTATCTTAATGGATCTTTCTACTCAAAATAAGTGCTCATAATTTCTTTATAGTGTTCGTGTTTCTTGTTTAAGTTCTGACTTTAATTGCTTATGGCATCATCGTTCACTAATTTAGTGAATACTTAGTCTTAGACTCTAGATAAAGGTACATGTCTAGGACCCTAGTCCGCAGCCTATTATACGTATGCTTCTACAGTGAAGCTGTGATACTATATGTTGTTCTTGGAGTACGTGCATATTTTGTAGCCTTTCCTGAACAACCCAGTGTAACAGTGAACAATATTTCTGAGCAGTACATTTCACGCTATGAAGGTGGGGCAGGCAAAATGCTACTTTGAAAAGCATAAGCTTGTCTGGGAGGTCTTGCGTTATGGTCTCGAGTAAAATAGAAATCCAGTGTTCAGATATATATTACTGCTTAATTTGAAGGCAGCCACAAATGATCTCAACAGCACTCAAATTTAATCAATTGACGAAATCAACAGAAGCTATATAGCCGACTATTTTAAACATTGGTAACCACCCCTCACCCAGCAAACGACTGGACTTGTGGATGCTATTGCATACAGGGAAATAAAATACACAGGCGGCTGCCGGCAGAGTATGAGGAAGTGACGATAGAACAATGGAAGAGTCTTAGCTTTAGATACCATCATCATGCAAGCACGGTTGCACGCAACAAACTAGTGTAAACACGGACTACATCCAAACAAATGCATTGTCCCAATCCCAAGCAAGGCAAGCAAAATAGACAAGGGCGCCCAAGAAGCTGATCTGATTTCACGAGAACGCCCCGGCAGGCCACACGTCTGTACCTTCCAGGCCTGCCCGGTGATCAATAGTTTATTTCCTCTTCAGAGACAACACCAAGATGACTCCACAGCTGCAGACAAACCACCGCCTTGCTCCGGCGATATCGTCTCAATCTCTAAGATTCCAACTTCCAAGTACAGCGAAGAGAGGGCATCTTTATTAATTAAGTCACTAGCTTGGCCTCACGGTACATAGAGGCACCTCAGTCAGCTGAAGGCCGAGTGATCGAGCTGGAGGTCGCAATGAAGGGGAGCAAGGTCCACGAGCACGAGACCGACGTCCCCGCCTCCGACCTGTGGGCGATCTACGGCACGCTCCGCGCCGCCGAGCTGTTGCCAGAGCTGCTCCCGCACGTCCTGGCCAAGGTCGAGGTCATCAGCGGCGACGGCGGCGTCGGTACCATCTTGCAGCTGACGTTCCCCCCTGGTAAGGTTCCAACTGAATCAGGTCGTTAAATCTTGGGCCTTCTTTGGTAAAACCAATTAGAGAAACATTTTTTTTCTGAAACTATGCGTTCCGAAAAGAACTTGATGTGAATAGTTTCTCTGCTCTCTTGCTAGGTATTCCTGGCCTGGAGAGCTACAAGGAGAAGTTCACCAAGGTTGACAACGAGAACTACATCAAGGAGGCGCAGGCGATTGGTGGCGACATCCTGAAGCTGGGGTTCCTCTCCTACATGGTACGGTTCGAGGTCATCGCAAAGGGGCCAGACTTGTCGGTGATACGATCGACTGTCGAGTACGAGATTGATGACGCGCACCCGGAGCTTGAAGCGATGGTGAGCACGGCGCCTTTGGCTGCGACCGCCGAGAAATTCTCTGAGCATGCCAAGGAGAAGAAGGTCATCATCACTCAGGCAGCCTCTTGATTGGAAGAGCTCAAGAGCAAAGCTTATCACGAAAGACAAATGGACTACTACGATTAAGGCGCATGTTTCTATTTTGCATCCGAGTGTTGCTGTGAACGCGAATTCATCCGGATCGGACAAATCACAGATGCTGCTTCCTTTAATGGTTTCACCACATCCACTGTTTCTCATATATAACTATCGTAAGTACCGTAAAGGCATATGTGCCGTAGTCTGCATGAACCAAGAGATTCGCCACTATGAAGCCTTAATTGTACACTACATGACTTGGATTTATTGGGCTTAAAGTACAAAGTACGGATTGTGAATGTTTCTGGATTTGTTTGGATGGACTAAAGTTGAGTGCTAAATTTTAGCACTGCATTCATATCTCCTTCTAAAGCTTTAGAGTTTTGCCTAGTTTAGCACATCCCATTATCACTCCTATTTGGATAGGTTAGTACAAAAGTTTAGCGCTTTGAGGTATTAACACTTGGATCCAAATAATCACTCTATCCTCATGCACCAGTGGTGGTGCATAGAAACATATACCACCAACAACTTTTTAATCTGCCGTGCTAGAAATAACTATATTGTCCATCCACTCTTCAAGGTTTATGGTGCCAGTTGAAATTTTGCAGTCTGGGCCTCGAGCAGGTTGAGAGCTCTAACTTCACAATATCCTAAAAAAGATCTTGCAGCATATATAGCTTATAAGAAAAAAAATGAGTGCCGTACGATCCTTCCTTTGTCCTTTTCTTTTCCTGATATCAGCATAACAGTGATTGGGAGCCCAGGTCAGAAAAGCCATAAGATGCATTATTTAATTTATTTGACCTGCAAAATGTTTTCTACCTCCCGTTCTGGTGCATATGTATTGTTGCACGGTCTACACATGTACCTTGCTCCCTCGGTTTGGGCGTATTTCATTTCTTTAAGACAAGGCTTTGACTAACATTATCTATTAATACCTTACGTAGTTATGTGATACAAAGTACTCCCTCATCCCACAAAGACTGTTCGTTTAACTTTCAAATTTTGTCCCACAAAGAGTGTTCTTTTAGATTGTAGTAAAGTCCATCTAATTAAAGCAATATCAAATACCAAGAAATAATTGTACAGAGAAGTGCATGGAACCAATCAAAGGTTTAAGTAGATGTTACTTTTCTAATTCCAATGCATTTGTATTTATTGAGGATCCAGGGAACAAATAAACAACGCGGTCTTCAATTACAACTAATATAGTTAATTAGAGTTAACATGGTTATTTTCCACTACTAGTAATATGTCTGAAATTTTTTAAACGATCAGTATTTGTAGGATGGAGGGAGTAAACTGACAAGTAAATACGAATCTGATGATAACCTTGTAACATAAAAATTATGATTTGAAAGAATAATTATCGCGCAAATTAAAGCCTTGCCCAAAGTCCAAACACGCCCTCTAGTTTCAAATTGGGGGAGCAGTTTCCATATGATATATTAAATGCAAGAGATATTGTGCCATCTAAACAAAGTATTCCGGATCAACACAGAGCTAGTACAGGTGTCATCGAAAGTGTGCCGGCATCTTTGACTATGCTTCATTAAATGAATCATCAATATTTCAATACTCCCTTTGTCCCACAAAGAATTTTGAATTTTTTTGAAAAAATAGCGTTTCGTTTAGCCTTCAAATTTTGTCCCACAAAGAGTGTTCTTTTATATTTAGTAAAGTCCATCTAATTAAAACAATATCAAATACCAAGAAATAAATTACAAAGAGAAGGGCATGGAGCCAATCAAATACTTGAGAAGATGTTACTTTTCAGGTTCCAATGCATTTGCATTTATTGAGGATCTTGGGGACTAAATAAACAGCGCGGTCTATAATCACAACTGCTATAGTTAATTAGGGGTAATATGGTTATTTTTCACTATTAGTAATATATTTGAAATTTTATAAATAAACAGTATTTGTGGGATGGAAGGAGTACTTATCAATAGATCTTGATAGCAACTTCCATAAAAATGCACCATTTATGCACAGATAGCTTCTGGCACGGCACCACCCAACAGAGCTCACCGGATCAATGGAAGGGAGCCTCTGCCATGAGTTCGAGACCGATCTCCCGGCTGCCAATGTGTGTGGGAGGTCTACGGCGGCCTCCGTCTGGGGCAGTTAGTCCCCAGTTGCTCCCTCATGTGCTCCCAAGGGTTGATCATCTGGAGGGGGATGGTGGCGTTGGGACAATCCTGGTCGTCTAATTCCCTCCTGGTTATTAGTACCTCAGCACATGAGCTCCAATAACATGATATGATATCAGATTTAATTTGTAAAAATCCGCAGATCCATGATGTGATTCATTTTGCTAGGAGCTCCTGGCCTTAGAACTCACAAGGAGGTATTCACCAAGATCGACAACGAAAACTACATCAAGGAGGCAACTGTAATTGAAGGAGGCTTCCTAGATCTTGGCTTCAAAAGGACACTTAGAACAAAAGGCGTCACTAGAGAACCGGCCCTTAGTACCGATACTAGGAAACTGAGACTGAATTTCTCGGTCTTGGACACTGGGTATTTTACCCGGTTCCTAAGACCTCCTTTGGTACCGGTTGGAAAGATACTGTCACACCCTAAAATATTCAATTTTAGGATGTGAATATCTTTCCGAATTTATTCATCTACCAATAGGATTTGTCGAGAATTTTTCAAATTTTTCTGGCAATTATTCTCTTTCTCCGTAGAGCTAAATCCATTTATTGAAAAGTTCTAAAACCTTTTCTCAAATCCTAAATATTTTATTTGGATTCCTCGTATCCCAAATTACCTCTCGAGTTTTCCTCGGAAATTTTTAGGATTCTTCTGGATATATTTTTCGTGGCTTAAAATATTTATCTGAACTTTTCTAGATTTATTTTAAGCTTAAAAATATGTTCTGGAAAATATTTCTTTTTGATATCAAATTCTCATCGTAGTCGAACCGAGTCGTATCTTTGTTGTACATCCTTTTAATCTTGTCCTCTCCGGATCCTTTAGAAGCCCCATCGAGCTCCCGATTCTCTAACCTTTCTTCCCGATCAAGTCACGCTTGAAACGATGCCTCGTGGCTCATCTTCAGTATTTTTCCGATGATGTTCGATCACCGTCAGTTCCAACGACTCGGCCTGATTTTCTCTCTTTTCTATTTCACGTTCTCGAACAGCCCGTTCGTGTTTAACCAGCTCTGTCAGCACGTTTTCATGTTCGGCCCTCACCCGAACCTGTTTCGGCCATAACCGAACCCCTCGGCCACACGCCCATCTACATGTCGCACACCCTCAGCCTCGCCCCCTGCGCAGCCGTCATCCCTGCTGCCCCACGCATTCCCCTTCTCCGCTCGCCTCTTGCTCAGCCGCCACCCGAGCTCGCACTAGCAGCGCCGCTGCTGCCTGCGAGGCCGTGCGCCCACGATAGAAGTCGCGTGCGCCGAGACCGCACGACCCTCCTGCTCGCAAGGCCGAGCATTCGAACCCTCGCACCCCTGCAGCCAGGACGTTGTGCCTGTAAATCATGAGGCCCGAACACTCCCCTGAGCCCTTCCACGGACCCTTCTGCATCACCAGCCCTAGGGCTCCGCGTCCCTTGCCGTTCGTGCTTTTTCCTCCCTCATGCGCAGCCCTGCATCGCTACCTCTCCTCTGTTCTCCTGCAGCGCCGTCATCCTTCTTCCCTTGCGCCCTGCCCTTCCTCCTCCTGCGCCCCTGAAGCACCGCCGCCGCCAGGAGCGTCGCCCTTTCCCACCTCGCGTGCCCTGCAACACCGCGCCTCCCTCCTGCATCCCGTGCGCCCAGGCCGCCCCTATGCCCGTGCGCACCACCAGGAGCACCGCCGCCCCTTGTGCCTCTGCCCTAGAGCCGCGCCAGCCCTTCCCCCTGGTCGTTTCCTCCTGCACCACCCCTGCCCAGTACTGCCGCCCAGAAATAGAGGATGAACAGACCCGCCGCTACCGCTTCTCCCACGAAATTCGATCTCCACGATGCATCCCCGTGGTAAGTAAGGTATGGAATCGAATCCCCTCGTCATCCTCTTTCATTTGCCCCGCTTCCAACGATCTCCCGTGCCCGAAATCGACGGGAATTTAAGGAACAGTGGCCGCCGCCGCCATGGCTGTGCTGTTTTGAGCTTTTTGCAATTTAGTCCCTGGAAGATTATGTAATTATCGTGTAATTTTCTGTGTCTTGCAAAATTTGCAGAAAACCCCCCTAGATCTATTATATCTTTTCAATCCAGCCCCACCCGTGGTATTTTCAGATCTAACCCTAATCTTTTTATATTTTGCAAGCACTATTTTCTATGTCTTGCAGATCTTCCCTGCTAGCCCCTGAAAGCTATAGTTAATTATGTATAGGTCCCTGTAACCTTGTTCTATGTGTAGTTTTCGCGTTTTAGATCCGTTTTGATCCGTTCTTTTTCGTTAGTCTTCTAAAACCCTAAGCTATCGTTTAGTAGCGTCGTTGTTCCTGTTTTCCAAAATTAAAATCAATTTAATTTGAATAATATCCTCTCATCTAGTTTTCTAAATAAAATCCAATTAAGTCTTTACTCCGGTTTTCATAATTAATGTTAATTTGATTAATATCAACTCAAATGTGTTTGTAATTTAATTTGTGTAGTTCAACTCGAATCATAAAGTTCGATGTTTAGATGCTCTCACCAGTTTCTTTTCTAATTAATTATTTAATTAGTGTAATTTATACATAGAGAATTGTATATAAAATTTGACTAAGTTGTACCTCGTCTGAATAAATGCAAATATAATATGAGTTAATTATAATTAGGGATATTCTCTTTTGAATATCTTTTACATTAGTTTTCTGAATTAAAATAAATAAAATCCTATAGTTCTTTTATTTCTTTCATAACATAAGTCTTCCGATAGCTGTTTCTTTTCAACCCTAGCTCCGTTTTCCGTGTTTCTTGCGCTCTCGTGACCGTAGCAACGAGCCCTATCCTTTTGTTCACTCTTTTAAAGCTTTTCTTTTGTTTGCTGTATCTGTTCTTAGTTGTTCTTGTTTGTTTGCTTGCTTGTATGCTTCGGTCCGATGCTTGTGTGACGTTAGAAGAAGCGCGATCCAAGAGCTTTGAAGATTTAGAGTTTCAAGAATAAGAGTTGAAGACTCTGAGCAGCTATTCTCTAAAAGAAAGGCAAGTGTTTCCTTGATCATTCTTTTGTCCTAATAATCACAATAAATATAATTTTTTTACATGCATGCATGTGTCCTAATTTTGATGGATCCTAATTAAGGATATTCCTAGTCTTTATGATCATTCCTTATCAACCTGGGTTTTACCTTTATGTTGGGTAGCTATTGCTTAGTTGCTATAACTGGTTCTGGTTTGGGAATAATTTATAACCATGATGACAACAATGATGATGCTACACCTATTTTATCCATGTTCATGCTCTTGGTGTTGTTAATCACAAGATCATATGTTTCAATCGGAACATGGAGAACCACCCAGAAAAATAGTATAACCACAATACTATATGGCTCTGGTCTTGGCTAATTAATTAGAAACTCTAGCTTATGATAATCTTACTGAAAGGGCAAGAGGGGTTGCATCGTCGGGGTATAGCTCGGTCCTCTTGAGGTGTAGATATGATCCTGGTTAAGGCGTCTTCCTCATTAGGGAGGGTTATGACCGTTTTGACTTGAAACCTTAGCGGATTGTCATAAGTTAGGGAATCTTTGTAAAGATCTCGTAGTGAATCCCTGCCACTTACCTCGGAAGTTTTTAAGGACTTTGCAAACCCGGGCATCAAGGGAAACACGAATTGTGGGTAAAGTGTACAACCTCTGCAGAGTGAAAACTGATATATCAGTCGTGCTCACAGTTAAGAGCGGCTTGGATCCTCACATGATTAATTGAACTTGAAGATGAATTAAATTGTGGACCATATTTGTGGTTGTGGTTATGTTTCTGCTATATCTCTTCTATCTTTTTTAATGTGGGTTTTGGTATAAACTTATACCTTAGTAATCAGATGCTAATAAAATTTGACCAACTAAATTGCTTATCGCAGTAAGCCAGTCAGCCTTTCCTTGATTTTGGCCTTTATGTCATATAATTCCCAACACTTGCTGAGTACCAACCGTAAGTGTACTCACGCTTGTTATAATTGCTGCTGAGAGGAGAAAGTGATGTGAAGTCTTTTGAAGATGATGCTGAGTTCTAGGCCTGCGCAACCCCTGGTCGATTGCCTGTGAAGTTTGGAGTCTACGTTCCAGGATAAGCTGTATAACTCTGATAATCTTTATAGTCTTTTAATTCCCTTTTCGTGATACTCTTGCTAATTATTCACTGATGAAATCACTGTATGTATGGAACTTGATCCTGGCATATATATAGTTATGCATTCGGTTTTGTCCTTAAAAACCGGGTGTGACACGTACCAAAGCGGCCGCCATGCTGACGCAAGCTGGCGGCCTCTTTAGTACCGGTTGGTCTTTCCAACACGTACCAAAGGGTTTTCCCTTTTTTCCTAATCCTTTTTATTTTAATTATTTGTTTACTGTTTTTTTAGAATTGCTACGTGTACCCGAGCTATACACTACTATACGTCCATTAGTCGCGTTCGAGATAAAATAATGTATGAAAAATAACTAAATATCACTACCAATCATGTAATTAAGTTATTTAGGTATAATAATATTTATAAATATACAAATATCACGATCACAAGAACTAGAATATAACGAGCAATCATTTTCGTCTCAATTACAAGTACTAAGCCCGTCCCGACGTTGCAGATAGTTATCTAGTAATATGGCCGTCGTGGTAGAACTCGCCTCTACAATCCAGGATCTCATTCAAAATGAATCCTATGAGCTGCTCCGACACGGCCGTTATTCTATCCATATGGAGAACTTCATCCCTGATTTGCATCATCAATCATTTTGAAAAAATAAAGCTCGTTATATTATTTCATCACATCAGTATAATTAGAAAAAATATAGTTATGAACGGTTTGTACATACTCTTACTCTTAGGTCCTCCATCGTAGCCTTCCCACAATGGGTTAGAGCGTGCATTAATTAACATACTTAGTACCCACACCAATTATTTCCTTATTCTTGTCTCGCACACTATAGGAGAAATAAATTAGTTATACAATATTTGTGTATGCGTATATAGAACAAATGAGATATGCTGAAAGCAAACTCAAAAATAAATTGGTTGCTCTTTTCTAGAGCGAGTCAACAATTCGTGGATCCATGGTTTGGATGCACCACAAGAGTCGACATGAAACCTGCGACAACTTTTTGTGACGATTACGGGAATTGCTTAAACAATCCTAATAAGGCAATTATGTCTCAAAAGGATCCTATCGATCTCTTTTTTTCTTCTTTTTTAGCCCTAAAAATAAATAAAAATAAATGAATACATAACTAAATAATAAGCCTAGGTGGAAGCGATCCCACGTACAGGAAAGTCCTTTCTAATGTCCAATTCCTCCTTCCATTGACCGCACCTTTGTTCTTTTACTCAAACTTTTTCCACACCCCATGCTTAAAAATATATTTGATGTTTAATTGATCTAAAAATAAAAAGGATTTGATTGTGCAAATTGAACTTACCTATTCAATAGGTCTATGATGTGTTGGATTTCCTCTTGTTTCTTTCTCAATGAATCGAACACTATAAGTCTGCCAGACTCCACGCAAAGGGCGAGCAAAATCCAATGAAACCGACACATATAGATATACAAGCATATATACATGCATTAGGCTTAACATTTATTTAGGAATAGAAAAGAGGTACGAGTCGATCAAGACTTACTTAAAGTTGTAGGGTATGAAGATATAGGGTTTGTAATATTGTGCAGTTAGGGCTTTATACATGTTTTGACATGTCTCTTGATATTTCGTCCGTAAATTCTCCTCGTTGACTACCAAGGGATTCACGAAGCCCACCTGATATTGCCATCCTTTTTTCAGCATCTTTGAAGCTCCATACTATATGATACAATATAAATTACATAGTACACAAAGAATATGGCACTTGTTAAATGTATTAATCTAGAGATTAGTCGATACCTACAGAACCCAAATGGCGATGATAGAGATGTCGAGGGCATCTTGATGGTATATTGCATGCATAAGTTTGATGTCCACCCAGAAGTCATCCTCCCCACCACTGAAGAAATCGTGGTCGCGATACTTAACTCCAAACATATGTGTTTCTTCCTTCGACATTTTCAGGTACCATCTATGGAATTTGAACATCTGCATGCCTAGATTGACCTCCTCCTCCTCCTCCTCCTCCTCAGTGACAAATGGTTTTCCATGCTCGTATGGAAGACCAACAACTTCAGCGACTGGGATATCATCTTGCCCAGCTACCTGCGCATAGGTAAATCCCGTTTCTCGCATAAATTGTGTCGTATGTTGCTCTTTCTGCGTCGGCACCCGGAGGGGCTGAAGTTGTTTTTGTTGTGTTCCTAGCTGAGGAACGGTCTTCCCACATTGCTTCTGTTTCTGAGGGGCCTTTATTAGCGTGCGGTTGTAGTCCGAGGGTAGTTGTACCTTTCTCTTGGTGATGTCGCTCAAGCTTGTGTAGAACTTTTCTGCTTGTATTGGATTAGTTGGCACCCTCTTCTCTAGCGATCACGGTTTGAAATGATCTTTCACCGCTTAGCGCGAATGCTCCTTCAGTTCCTCGTTGGTTAGCTCGTAAGCTAATTTCTTCTTAGGGCCTATTTTCTTTTCGATATTCTTCGCCTTCTTGGAGCTGGGGGTTCCAGCCAGTGGGAGGGATGAGGTCTGTCTTTTTCCTTTGCCCGGTGCTGGAGGAGTTGGAGTACTCCTGGCCCTTGGCGGTGATGGTGAGGGAGGCCGTGGTGGCAGAGACGAAGGACCAACAAAGTTGCCACCATCATTACCCGCACCTGGCAGAGTAGGAGGATCCATGGGAGCTGATGTATTCCCAATAAGTTTGATGTGGGCCTTGTGCCATAGAATGACACCATGGAGTGCCTCTCCCAATGTCCTTTCTCTGTCCCCTCCAACGAAATTGGGCTCGAGCTTTTCATTTTCTTCGCCAGCTTCCGCGATCTGCTCCACGGTGACAACGGAGTAGCCAGGGGGTATGGTCCTACCATGAATTTTACCACCAGGAATCACCGGTAAGGCCGACCCGCAAGCTACCAGAGCGGTGATATTTTTTGCTTTCACATGTAGCTCACATGCTGTCGGGACGGTGATATCATCCACTGGGTATCTTCGATTGTCGACCGCTAGCACTTTCTCTGAGGGCTCATCATCAGGTGCCGCCGTGGATGCGCAGCTGCTACGTCACTGAGAGGCCAGGATAATCACAACATCCGGTTGTGCCCCAGTGCCCGGTTGCTGGCTGAGAGCATGTGCCACTGCCTGTTGGACCCTTTCGTCAATTTGAGCTTCAAGCTATTCCACTTTCCTGGCCATGTCACGGAGTTTTTCATCATGTTCTGTCTTGCTTTTGTGATGAGTCTTGTACGTACTATCTCCGGCCCAAGCAACTTTCCATGGGACTGTTTGTGGTCGATTTTCATGATTTTTACCGCCAACATTTTCTCCGGATTTAATGCTTATAAGGCCAAGATCATGCCAAAATTATTTATCCTAATGAGTTCCACAAGTTTTGTTGCATATTTGATCTCAGGAGCTCAGTGTACAAAATTTAACTGATTTGGGAGGCCTGGCACTGTGGTCTTTCAGGCTCAAACTTCACCTGCATGTTTACACATACAGGTCCAAGCAATCGTGACCGGCACATCATCAAGCAAAATATCCGACGGTCAAAGGGCTTGAGCCATGGATTGATGGGCCCACATGCAGCGTCTACCCTGGTCTTCAAGCTCCGAACCGCCTCGCTGAGTAACATGCACGCGTTGATCAACAAGGCCGTGCAACGGAGGGTTAGAGGAGCCAGGCCGTCCGGCCACTAACTGTCGAGCCTCAAACTGACGAAACCACTACCGACCTCAGGAGAAGATCAGGAGCGTCCACCAGAAGGGCGGTGACACGTGGCAACATTCCTAGGCCAGCTGGCCTAGGAGAGGCTAGCCAGCCTAGCCCTGCAGCGCCACGTGCCATCCCTTTGCGTGGAAGTTACACAACCGCCGTACCGGCGTGGAAGCTAAGCACATGTCCAAGTACCAACCTTGAAGAGCTATAAATAGCTGCCCATACCTCCACTCTCAGCACACCATTCTTGGAGAGAAGTTGAGTTCTTGGTTTAGTCACTCTACCTTAGTGTAGAATAGGGAGAGAGTGAGGTGAGAGCTTGGATGAGAGCCTAGCTAGGAGAGGAGCCAGGTTTCCTTGATCCTACTCCGACTCTATAACCACCTTGGAGGAATAAAGCTTATTCAAGTAAGTTCTTCATTTATCTTCAGTGTCTCACTAATACTTCTCTTAATTTCAGTAATTTGTTTATTTACTTTCATTGATCTACGGGATCCCCTGTCTGTGTGGTTAGCAAGTTCTATCCATTTGAGGTTTCTTCTAGCCTTAACGTGAGGCGAAAGTCAGTGACTCGGTAGTTTAGGTGTGGTGCTTAGACTTGATAGTTACCTTGGGTTGTGTTCCACCCCACGGAACAGTGTGGTAGGTGGTAGGTGGTGACAGCCCTGTCCGTCCCTTGTAGTCCACCACGTTCAGGTGTTTTCATAGCAGTAGTAGTAGGTTGCCATTGGACTCCCCTCTCACCCCTTTCTGGAGTCCTTCCTCTTCCAGCCGCCGAAGTAGACCAAGCTAGTAGATAGCAAGTTATCTCGGTAACGAGTTGGCTAAAGTTAAACCCTCTACCCTCTTACCTCAGTATCCATGCACTTGCGGATTAGTTCGTATAGGCTAAGGTGTGCCAACAAGCTTTCTGGCGCCGTTGCCGGGGAATGGTAGCAACACTAGTTTTAGAGCTGTTTCAGCCGTACACTTTCCACAACCTTTCCACACACCACATGGAGTTTACTCCTAATTATCCTGTAGTTCCATCTCGCGAGTATTTGGAACCGCCACCATCTCGCCACTCCATTTTATCTGATGGTTATGAGATTCGTCCCAGTCTCATAACCATGGTTCACGCACAGTCCTTTTTTGGTAGGAAGGACGAATGTCCCTATGCTCACCTGCAGGAATTCGAAGAGAATTGCTCTCTTCTCACCATACCTAGTATGAATCAAAACACGCTACGGTGGAAGCTATTCCCATTCTGTCTGACGGGGGAAGCGAAAGTTTGGTATAACCAGAAGGCAGGGAGAGTTGGAGGAGATTGGATAGAGCTGAAGGATGAGTTCTTCTTATTCTTCTTCCCTGTTACCAAAGTGATGCCGCTTCGCATTCAACTGCTGACATTCAAGCAAGGTGAAGAGTCACTTGGAGCAGCGTGGGCAAGATTCATGTTGATGGCAACTGCTGGACCACCTCACAGTATTCCAGAAGAGATGCTAATGCAGCACTTCGTTGGTGGGTTGAAGCCGGAGAGCGCGCATTTCATGAATGTCACCTTCGAGGGATCCGTTATGTACAAGACAGTGGCTAAAGTACAAACTATTCTGGAGAAAGTTCTTGACAGCACTCAGTACATGGGAGTCTTCGACGATCCACCCGAGGCAGCTGACCAACCCAAGGAGAATCAGCAAGTTCTTATCATATTAGCTGCATCCTCTCCACCTCCACCATACATAGAGGAGATCACCGAACCGAGCAAGTCCACAGATCATGAGCCACTCATTGAAGATATGCCAATGTTCATCCCTGATCTCTTCAAAGAAAAAGAGTATATCAAACTTGGCAACACATCAAACTTGCCGAAGGAGCACAAGTGCATATGCTGTCCGAGACGTTCATTCCATATGCTACACCGCAGATTGAGGGTCTTACTACGATTATGAGCAAGGAATGGATAGAGGAAGTGGAATCCAGCAGTAGCATCATACAGATCTACTGCAATTTTAGAATACTCCTCTGCACTATTAGGGACGCTGCACCACAAGAAGTCTTTTACGACCCGAAAGTTGGGGCGAATGTGATGTCCAAGACTTTGGCAGATCACATTGCATCAGAAGAACCCCTGGCTTTCTCTCGTAAGCACCTGAAGTGGATTGACGGCTAGATCATGAAGAGTATAGGAATCCTCCACGTTACGCCCTTGAAGATGGGACATAACAAGGTGTTCTTGGATTTTCACATCTTCGATAGCCCTGAAGGTGAAGAGTTCATCTTGATTGGACAGCCAATAGAGCCACTTGTCAACCCAAACAGAGACCGAGCAAGCCTCGAGGTTAAGGTTGGCAAAGACAGAATCCCGGTCAGCCTAGTTCGTTCATGCAACACCATTGTAGAAGCTAGATTGGAGCAAGACCCAGTGGAGGAAGCAATGAGCATCATTCAAGAAGGGACAACTCAGCCCAATATTGTAGAAGATGCCATTCACTTCATCCAGGGAACAGATTCGGACGGCCAGAGTAAGCTCAACGAAGAAGAGAAATCGCAACCTTCTCTTCATGAATTGAAGCCGCTGCCTTCTAGTCTGAAGTATGCTTTCCTCCACAACAACAGAAATGCCAAGCTGACAGAGAGTGAGACTCAGCGGCTCGTTGCAGTCTTGAAGAAGTACCGATCTGTCATTGGGTATTCTCTGCAAGACTTGAAGGCGATCAGCTCCAACTTATGCACCCATCGCATTCCAATGGAACCAGACCATAAGCCGTCAAGAGAGCATCAACGACAGCTTAATGATGCGATGAGGGAGGTAGTGAAGAAAGAGGTTCTGAAGCTACTGCATGCAGTCTTCATCTACCCCAGTTCCTGTAGTTACAAAGAAGGGAGGCATGACAGTAGTCCAGAATGAGTGAAATGAGCTTATACCTTAGAGGACAGTTATTGGATGGCGGATATGTATCGATTATCGGATGCTCAACAAGGCTACCCGAAAAGATCACTTTCCTCTCCCCTTCATTGACGAGATGCTTGAACGGATGGCAAAGCATTCATTCTTCTGCTACCTTGATGGATACTCTGGTTATCATCAAATTCCTAGTCATCCGGATGATCAAAGTAAGAATACCTTCACCTGTCCCTACGTCATGTTCGCTTGCAAGCGAATGTCGTTTGGTCTTTGCAATGCACATGCTTCATTTCAAAGGTGTATGCTGGCGATCTTCTCTGACCTGATCGAGAATATCATGGAAGTATTCATGGACAACTTCTCAGTCTATGGTAAGAGCTTTGAGGAGTGCCTTGAAAATATGGATAAAGTTCTCAAGAGATACCAAGAAACACACTTAGTTCTTAATTAGGGAAGTGTCACTTCATGGTCAGAGAAGGAATTGTCCCTGGACATAAAGTGTAAGAAAATGTGATAGAAGTGGATCGGGCAAAAATCGAGGTGATTGAGCAGTTGCCACCCCCGATGAACGTCAGGGGAGTTCGGAGTTTTCTGGAGCACACAAGCTTTTATCGGAGGTTCATCAAGGACTTCTCCCATATAGCCAGGCCTTTGACAAGTCTTCTTGCCAAAGTGACCCTATTCAACTTCGATGAGGATTGCCTCATAGCCTTCTACACCCTTAATAAGCAGCATTATGCCATATCTTATGCAAGAAAGACATTGATCGAACCCCAGCTGAACTATGCAACAATGGAGAAGGAACTTCTAGTAGTGGTATTCGCCATTGACAAGTTTAGATCCTACCTAGTTGGTGCCAAGGTGATAGTATACACGGATCATGCTGCACTGAAGTACCTCCTAACCAAGAAGGATGCCAAGCCACGACTCATCCATTGGATTCTGCTCTTACAAGAATTTGATTTGGAAATCAAGGATAAGAAAGGAGCAGATAACTGTGTGGCTGATCATCTCGCAAGGATGCAAGTCAAAGGATCAGATTTACCAATTGATGACTACTTGAGAGATGATACTTTTCAAAAGGTCACTACGTCCAGTCCATGGTATGCCAACTTAGTGAATTTCATGGTGACTGGGTATATACCTCCAGGAGAAGACAAGAAGAAGTTGATTCACATCAACAGATATCACTTATGGGATGACCCCTATCTATTTAAGGTCTATGCTGATGGTTTACTCCGCCACTGCATCCCGCTATGTGAGACCCGCAAGATTCTAGAGTGTTGTCACTCCTCACCATATGGAGGGCACTACGGAGCATTCCGAACCCATGCTAGAGTTTGGCAGAGTCGATTCTTTTGGCCAAACATGCATGTTGACGCCAAGGAGCTTGTGCGGCGATGCCCAAGATGTCAGAAACACGGGAACATCAATTCCCGAGATGCTATGCCACTGAAGAGCAACCTTCAAGTGGAGATCTTCGACGTATGGGCAATCGACTTCATGGGTCCTTTTCCTGCGTCAGAGCAGTGTGAATACATCTTGGTGGCAGTGGACTACGTGTCCAAATGGGTTGAATCGCTTCCCTACGTTGTGGCCGACTCAAGGAACTTGAAGAAAATGTTCCAAGAAATCATATTTCCTTGCTTCGAAGTTCCTAGAGTCGTGATAAGTGATGGAGGCTCACACTTCATTGATAGAATATTCAGGAAGTGTCTTAGCGAGTTGGGAGTAGATCACCGGGTGTCAACTCCGTACCATCCCTAGACAAGTGGTCAAGCATAAACGTCCAACAAACAAATCAAGAACATTCTGCAGAAGATAGTTCATGCCGTGGGGAAGGGATGGAAGAGCAAGTTACCTGAGGCACTCTAGGCATATCGAACAACATTCAAGGCCCCAATAGGGATGACACTGTACCAACTGGTTTATGGCAAAACTTGCCATTTGCTAGTTAAACTTGAGTTCAAATCCCACTGGACGATCAAGAGGTGGAATATGGATCTCTAACCAGCTGGAGTCAAGAGACAAATCCAACTAGCTGAATTGGATGAATGGAGGGAGAAGGCCTACCACAGCTCCAAGCTCTACAAGGAGCGGACAAAGCGATGGCACGATAAGCGGATCAAGATCAAGCACTTCAAGGCAGGAGATAAGGTACTGCTCTTTAACTCTCGCATTCATTTGTTTGGTCATGGTAAGCTTAGAAGTAAGTGGGAAGGACCTTACTTAGTAACTAATGCTGCCGATCATGGCGCTATAACCCTCCGGCCGGCCGGCCTGGCCTCGAGCCTGAATTCAAACGTTCAAATTTGAATCGGAGTTATCCGGGATCCCCTTCGCATCTCCAAGAGAATGGGAAGGAGGATCGTCATTTTAAATTGAAAGGCCCCCCTTCTTCTTCCTCACAAACCCTTCAGCATTCCTTACTTCGAAACTCTATGAGCTCACCGCCATAGCCTTGCAATCCTCACCCATAATACTGAAATCGGCACCCTTGTCCACTCTTTCCCCTTTGGCACCTTCCAAATCCAACCATAGCCGGGCGTCCTCCAGTAGTGTCCGCATTATCGAGCCATGGGTGATGGCAGAGGCCTTCCCCTCACCACCTGCAAGCCGGAGGTGCCAGCCTCAGGCCGGCCGACCTCGCCTTCACACCGTTCGCCGCCATCTCACGTGGGATCCCCCTCTGGGAGCCCAAGTGTGGGGGTCAACGCGCGCACTCACGTGAAGACGCCGACCTGACCAACCATGGGGGTTCTTTCCCCTAGAAAGGGGGTCGGCAAGCGCCTCGTGCCATCGACTTCGGGAGGGCTCGTCACACACATCGCGGCCTTGCAATTGGTGCCACCAGCGTCACCAGAGTATAGTCCCGCCGGCGACACCTACCATGGTGATGATAAGGACAATAAAATCATGAGGAAGATGATGAAGATGGCAACATCGCCACGTTGAGGAGACAACTCGCCGTGCTCCAGCTCAAGTTGAACAACATGGATGAGCGCGTGGCTGAGTTCGAGATCGGATGAATGGATCTTGATGACAAGGTGGACACCGTCCGAAAAAGGCGTGTGTTCTAAGATTAAGCGCCTTGCCAAGGTGACCGGGAAGGAGGACCTCTATAGGTCCCTGGACCCAAGAGATTAGAGGGTGTAGGCTAGTTTAGGAATAGGTGCCGAATTTTAACTTTTCATTTCAAAATTTATTTCCAACTTTGTAATTCCAGCAGCACCCCAGTTTAATTCCAATAAAATAAAAAGGTTTGCATGTTTAGCATCATGTCTCTAGTGGTTGGTGCACACTTGTGTGCCAACCACACCCCTGTTCTGATCTTTGGTTAAGTGTGCAGAGAACAGAGAAAAACAGCACACCAACGAGTCTCTGGACGAAGACGAGCATGAAACAAAGCAAACCTGAGCTGGGCGGCTTGCCCCAGGATGGCCAGCCTGCACCCATGCTAAAACGATCAAGTGCAGGTTGCATTAGGACTATGGGACCGAGCCTGTTCGTGTGGCACCTGAACCTGAGGGTCAAGCCACAAGAGCAGGCTAGCCGGCCTACTCCAAGCCGGCTGGCCCCACCTGTTAGCCGTCTGCTGAGCTCCAGCCTCACACGGAGGTTTGCAACCCCCTTGACTTATCCCCTCCTGGGTTTGATTCAATTGCACACCAGAATTAATGAAACTACAATTTTAATAAACCACCAAGAAAGAGATGAAATCTTTGCATGTTTATCAAAAGAGTATTTGAGTTTTATTTTGGATGCAAAGTACTCTTTGCCTTTGGAACTTTATGATAGGGTCACTTAATCTTTTGCTTATTGATCTTCATGATATAATGACTTGTGAGGCATGATCTTTCCTAATTCGAAGTCTTGGAGAATTTTTATGAAGAAAAGAGTGAGGCAACTCTCATTCATACTCAATTTTGCCAAATCCTATCCAGAGCCATACACATACACCCCCGATATAGTTGAACCCACAGAGCTATCATTTACACCTAGAGCTTGATCAAACACCATTGCCTCCGAAGTTTTCTCATGCATCCTGGTACTTTGGTCATACACGAAAACATCTATCAAACAAAGTTGATGAATTGCGGTTCTCAAGCAGCTCTCCATCCCCCTGAAAGAAAAAGAAAGCATGTAACTACCTTGCTTAGTAAAAAAAGAGAGAGAAAGAGAGAAGGGGAAGATGGAAGAAGCTAGATGTGGCAGAACTGCTTGAATTAATCCAGCTTAAATGCGCTAACCATCACCATAAAGGCGATCCGGGCTAACACGCACTTAAAATGGAGTAAAATGACAGTCTATCAGGTAACATCCTGATGCAACCACTGGTTTTCCGATCAAAACAAAGCATACATAAAACCCACACGAAGGTGAGCCCAGAGATTATAACAATCCACAATTTGTGGCAGAACCGCCTGAATCACACCGGCTCAAATACGCAAGTCCTTTCTCAAGGGCTCCAACGTACTTCAAACGGTGTAACCCATTGGTCTGTCGGGTCTCCGCCCGATACAACCACGGTTCAATAGGATCGAAGCAGGCTTACCTCGCACGAAGGCGGGTTTACAATTACAGCACAACTCATCACTTTTAATTTACAAACACGTAAACAATATTACAAGCCGTGTTCAACTGTAGATAAAAATCTATACAAACGGTGTTTAAATTGACAAGCGGGACGGCTTGTCCATGTTCATAGCGGAAAGGAAATAAACACGCGACTACTCTCGTCGCAAAGGAGGACACCATGCTCAGCCCAAGGCCTGGTGTCACTCCGGAGGGTCGCTGCCAGCCGGGGGCGGATCCCATTCCACGGACCAGCCAAAAGGAACAGATGTTGGCCATGCAGGGTTGTCCGTGAGATTCTCAAATGTTATACCTGCAAATGGTACTAGCAAGACTGAGTATTCTAATACTCAGCAAGGCTTACCCAGGGTTGGGTATACTTTAGCCCGTAACTAGACGAATGACGGCATTGTAAAGGCTCTGGGTTTATTTTCAGCTGAAAAGCAACAAAGAGTATGAACTACTTTCAAGTTTTAGTTTTCATCTTCTAGTTGAGTATTTATTCTAGATTAGCACCTACACTAAGCAAGCAAGGTAGTGATTATCATCCATCAAGATTATCCATCATTTGTTACACTTCTTACTCTATGTGGTAAAAGGGATAAGCAGTCTCATTCATCGTGAGAGGCGGACGATTCCTGAATCGAAATTCAACCTTGCAAGGTAAACCTAACACACACGCTTGGAACATCCAAAGATCGCTCCAAAGCAACCGTTTGCCTTTCATTCCGACTCGTGGACAGGCCACCACAAGCGACTTGTAGGACCGTACGCACATCACTCGTAAGACCACAAGCGACTCAGGGCTTCAGTTAGCTCTTCGATGGCTTGTGCTGGATCTTCAGAAAACCCTTGGTCTTGTCCTAAGACCAATTCGTAATCTCCGTCGTTAAGCGTCGTTGATTCTATATGAGATGCAATATAATAAGTAAGATTAGGTTTGAGTTTAGGACCTTATATTATAAAAGTTGCAATTCATCAAGTCAACATACAAAAGTTCATGAAATAAAAGGGTTTAGGTTTGAATGACTCTCCATAAGTGAGTCATAACTTAGTACTAAATTTATTGCAAGCAGAACTAGACCATTTGAAATTTGAATTTAAATTCTAATTTAAATTCAAAACTTTAGGTTAAAAGGATTATGAGGTTTTGAAAAATTAGTTATACACTAATCATCAACACATTAGAGTATGACAAAAAGATCTTAATTAATTAGGCTTATAGAACATGCTTAGTCAAAGTTTCAAATTTGAATTGCCCAAATTTAAAAGAAGTTAAGCTACCCAACAAATCTAGGTTTGAAATTTTAATGCAAGGTTACTCGTAGTTTATAGAAGTTGCATGCTCAAATTCATAAGCAACAAAGCATACATGTAGAAATTAAGTACTAATTACCCTTTAACCTTGAATTTAAAATAGATGCAAAAGTATTTAGTTTCATATCAAACTCATAAACAGAAGTTGTAGGACCTGAAATCTAGTTTCCAACAAAACTAATTTTGCAATTTTTGGATTTTTCTGTGATTTTCTACGAATTTTGCAAGACAGAAAACACACACACATGAAATAATAGAAGCACAAGAGGGGGGGGTCTGGATATTATGCGCTCGGGTCCCTGAAAGAAGTCTTCTTCTCACGAATAAGCCCCTGCCCATCTGGACATCACTCGGCCGCTCAACCTCCGGCGTGTTCTCGCCGGCGGGGAGGAGCCGGTCGGGCAGGGTCTATGTGACTCGAGGGATGCTATGAGGGTGCACGCGTACAGTGGACAACAGGGGAACCGAGGGACCGACGGAGAGATGCGGCGGCCGTGGCGACACGCCGTCGTTCCCGGCGAAGGGCCGGCGAACGCGGGGAAATAGCGCGCGCACGAGCACCAATGGGCAAAGGAGAAGCAATTCCCATACTTGGATTGAACGAAGAGGCAGCGGTGTGGGCTGTCGACGGCAAGGCCGAGCTCGGGCGGCGCCGGTGAGGGGTGGCTCGGGGTGAGGTGATTCCGGCGAGGGAAGTGGCCGGGGCTGGATTGGATCCGGTTGTGGAGTAAGGGGAGGGGGCGAGGAAGCTCTGGGCCAACGGAATCGGAGCGGGGTGGTGTGGTTGGGGGAGAATTCCGGCGGAAGCCGTGCGGCGGCGTTTCGGTGTTGGTGGTCACAGGGAGGACGAAAGGGGGAGAAATAACAGAAGGAAAGTGCTCAGCTTGGTCTTATGGAGCAAGCACGATTCCACGGAAGGAAGGGAGAGGGAGAGGAGGAGAGAGTGGTCACGGATATGGGCGCAAGACCGTGAGCGGCCCCGGCGAACCTCCTCGGTCTCGTGGTGGACGCTTGGCTCCGGTGGGCTTGCGTTGCAAAGGGAGGAGGGGACAGCAAGGCTAGCGCGGCGGTGGGGAAAGGGGTGGAGCGACGCGTGGATCGGGGCGCAGAATGGCGGCCGGGGGAGCTGTACCGGCGGTGGAGCAGAGGGGAGCGCAGGAAAAACAGAGCAGAGCAGGTGTTCTGGGAGGAAGAAGAGAGGGAAGAAACGTCTAGGGGTTCATATGTAAAACTAAAAAGATCTAGGGGCCTCATTGTAAAGCAAAAATCCCCGTTGATCCAAAGCTCAAATGAAAAAGTGCCCAAAATTAAAGTTGTAGAGTTTTTCAGACTCTACAAATATGCTTTAGGGCTCAAGTTCAAAAGCTTAAAGTTTGCAGCTTTACAAGATAGGTTTTGCATACAGGTAAAATTTGAATTACCTTGGTCCGTACCAAGGTGAATTTTGATCAAATTTTGAACATATTTGCAAAATTTCAAGGTGGTCATGATGACTTGCATTCTTACACATTAGTCCTCAAGTAAACACACAAGTTACTTTTACACAGTATTTACTTTACATAAAAACTCTATAGTTTTTGTTTTAATTACACATAGATCCCTACCTTTCTACCACAAACCCATTGTTCTTAGGATTTAACCTCCCTTTTTCACTTTTCCCACTACAAAGATAAAAATTAAAAACTTAGCATGATTTTTCTCCTAGTTCTAGTGCTACCTTCTATGTAACTCAAGCAACACTTAAGAGCCTATATTTTATAGAAATTACAGATATACCCCTAGCCTTTTGTACTACCCACATACTCCATAGCAAGTATACAAATAAGCATACATATATAGTACCAAAACCTAGTGTCCCTATTTTCTAGGTACCTGGATGTCACAGCCTTCCCCCCTAAAAAGAATCTTGTCCCGAGATTCCGGTTCAGAAGGAATGGAATGATCAATTTTGGAAGTTGGCTTGGAAGAAATTTGGGAAATTACGCTGAAGGTAAGACTCAGTTACCCAAGTTGCTTCTTCTTCTGTATGATGGTTCCACCGAATCTTTTACATTTTGATGGTTTCTCTTCTGGTGCTTCTCTCTTTGGTGTCTAGAACCCCGATTGGATGCTCTGTATAGGTCAGATCTGGTTCGATTTCGATAGCTTGGGAATCGATGATTTTGGTAGGGATCTTAACACACTTTCTGAGTTGGGATACATGGAAGATGTTATGGATGGCCGCTAGTTGAGGAGGAAGTTGAAGACGGTAAGCTACGGGTCAACAGATTTCAAGGATTTCAAAGGGTCCGATGTATCGAGGAGCAAGTTTCCCTTTTACACTGAATCTTTGAACACCTCGGGTAGGAGATACTCGAAGATATACGAAGTCTCCGACTTGAAATTGTAATGGTCTTCTTCGTATATCATCTGTCGAGATTGGGCGGCCTTTAGATTGTTTTGGATAATCCTCACCTTATCCTCTGCTTCCATAATTAGGTCAGGTCCAAAGATTTTACACTCGCCGGTTTGTGACCAACTCAAAGGAGTTCGGCATCGGCGACCTTATAACGCTTCAAATGGGGCCATCTTAATACTTGCCTGATAGCTGTTATTATAAGAGAATTCTGCCAGCGACAAATATTTGTCCCAGTTTTTGTCAAACTGAAGTACACACGCTCTAAGCATGTCTTCCAGAATCTGGTTTACTCGCTCAGTTTGCCCATCTGTCTGAGGATGATAGGCAGAGCTTCGAATTAATTTAGTTCCAAGAGCATCATGAAGTTGTTCCCAGAACCGAGCAACGAATTGTGCTCCACGATAAGAAATGATCGTCTTAGGTACTCCATGAAGACGAACAATTCGATCTAAATAGATCTCGGCATACTTTTTGGCAATATACGTAGTATGCACGGGAAGGAAATGTGCAGTCTTGGTTAATCGATCAATGATTACCCAAATAGAATCATGCCTCAAAGAAGTGTTGGGCAGGCCAACAATAAAGTACATACTAATATTCTCCCACTTCCACGAGGGAATAGGTAGAGGTTGAAGGATACCAGCAGTCTTCAGATGACTGGTTTTGACTCTTTGGCAGATATCACATTCTGACAAATACTTGGCAATCTCTCGTCTCATACGAGTCCACCAAAAGTTCTGTTTCAGATCCTGATACATCTTCGTACTGCCAGGATGCATAGAGAATTTGGAGAGGTGGGACTCGTCCATTATTTGCTTACGGAGCTTATGGTCCTTAGGTACAACAATACGTTCGTTGAACCATAAAACTCCTTCAGAATCTACTCGGAAGCATTTATACTTCCCTTCTCCTTGCGTTATCTTCTGTTTAATGATTCTGACCCCTTTATTACGCTGTTGCGCTAGAACAATATTATCTCTGAGTGTGGCTTCAACCGAAAGATGGTTTAAGTCACCTTGGGAAATGATCTCTAGGCTGAGCTTTCTCATCTCCCAACAGAGAGTCTCATTGAACGCTTCAACAGATAGGCAAGAATAATGCGCTTTGCGACTGAGTGCATCCGCAACAACATTAGCCTTGCCTGGATGATAATGCACTTCCAAGTCATAATCTTTGATAAGTTCTAGCCAGCGCCTTTGCCTCATATTCAGATCTGCTTGAGTAAAGATATACTTGATGCTCTTATGGTCAGTGTAAATATGACACTTCGTACCCATCAGATGGTGTCTCCAGATTTTTAGGGCATGAATAACAGCTGCAAGCTCGAGATCGTGGGTGGGGTAATTCTGTTCATGAACCCTAAGTGCTCGTGATGCATATGCAATTACTCGGTTGTCTTGCATAAGTACGCAACCAAGTCCAGTTCCTGATGCATCACAGTAGATGTCAAAAGGCTTTGATACATCTGGTTGAGCTAACACTGGAGCAGTCGTAAGGCGATCTCTGAGAATATGAAATGCATCTTCGCATTTTTGATCCCACGATAATTTTACACCTTTCTTTAGTAGTTCGGTCATAGGTTTGGCTATTCTGGAAAAGTCAGGAATGAAGCGACGATAATAGCCAGCTAGACCGAGAAAACTACGAATCTGATGGACTGACGTTGGAGGTTTCCAATCCATCACTTCTTGTACCTTACTGGGATCAACGGATACTCCATCACCGGAAATAGTGTGGCCCAGAAACTTCACTGTATTTAACCAAAACTCGCACTTGGCAAATTTGGCATACAGATGATGGTCTCTCAATCGCTGAAGAATAATATGAAGATGTTGGGCATGATCTTCTGAGTTTTTAGAGTAGATCAAGATGTCATCAATAAAAACTACGACAAATTTGTCGAGTTCTTGCATGAAGACGGAGTTCATAAGGTACATGAAATATGCTGGAGCATTGGTGAGACCAAACGACATAACCAGATACTCATATAGACCATATCTGGTGGAAAAAGCTATTTTGGGAGTGTCGCTGGGCCGAATCTTAATTTGATGATAGCCGGAACGAAGATCTATTTTAGAAAATATCTTGGCTCCGGCTAACTGATCGAAGAGAATATCAATGCGGGGTAGAGGATATTTGTTTTTGATAGTTACCGCATTGAGAGGACGGTAGTCCACACATAGCCTTAAGCTATTATCTTTCTTTTTCACAAACAAGGCTGGACAACCCCATGGTGATACACTTGGACGAATGAAACCCTTATCTAGGAGGTCTTGGAGTTGGATTTTTAATTCGGCCAACTCATTAGGAGGCATACGATAAGATTTCTTAGAAATAGGGGCTGTACTAGGTTGGAGTTCTATGATAAACTCGATATCTCTATCTGGAGGCATTCCAGGCAAATCGTCTGGAAAGACATCGGGGTACTCACAGACGATAGGGATATCTTGTAACTTAACCCCAGTGGTAGCATAAGTACAAGGGTTAAAATGTTGCTGTTGTGGGAGATAGAGAATGGTTGACTCATACTCAGGTGAATCTATTCCCATAGTTCGAGAAAGGATATCTAAGGACACATGATGCTGGGGTCATCCAGTTCATACCCAAAAGGACATCCATTCCCTTTAGGTCTAATACTAGCATATCTGTTTTTATTAGATGACTACCCAGCTGAATTGGTACCATTATACAGATTTGATTGGACATAATCTTACCACCAGGAGTTACGATCTTATAGGCTTCATTTATAGAATAGATATCCAAGCCCACTTTAGTCCCACAATCCCTACTAATAAAACTATGGGTGGCACCAGTATCAAAAAGAACAATAACGGGATGATGGTTGATAGAAAATGTACCCGTCATTATCGGTGCCCCTTCAGGAAGTTCGGAGAGTGTGGTGAGGTTTACCCTCCCTTGGCGGACCTAGACCACCTGTCTCTTGCTCTTGCCCTTGTTGGTTGGATTAGATGTTTGCCCTTGGAAAGATTTCTTAGGTTGAGGGCAATCCTTAATAAAGTGGGACGGGCTTCCACATTTGAAACAGCGATAGTTGTTGTTGCCTTGACTGGCTGGTGGAAAATTTGGCCGTGGGCCTTGTTGTTGTTGTTGAGGTTGAGGTGTCGGTGGTCGGTTAAATTGTGCCTGTTGTGGTGGCCTAGCTACCCATCTACTAGGCATATTATTTCGAGGCGGGGCTCGAGAAGCAGTGCTTGGGACCAACCGATACCTTGGGGGTTGCGAAGTTGCAGGCCCTGTTGGGGTCCTCCTTTTCTTCTCCGCCCTGTGGGCTGAGATGCAGTCCTCCTGGGTGATGGCCATGTTGACCAGCTCATTGAAACTATCGGCCTTTACCAAATTCAGCCGTTCTTTAAGTTTGGTATTCAGGCCTCAACGAAAACGATCCCTTTTGCGGGCATCAATGTCCGCATGATACCCTGCATATTGGCACAAGTGGTTAAAAACTTGTGCGTATTGCATCACGGTTCGGGTTCCCTGAGTTAAATTCAAAAATTCATTGAGCTTTCGCTCAATGAGTCCTTCAGGTATGTGATGTGCTCGAAATGCAGTCCGGAACTCATCCCAAGTGACGACATGATCTGCAGGCTGCATGGCATGAAAATGATCCCACCATAAACGGGCTGTGCCACGGAGCTACTGGGCTGCAAAGAGCACCTTATTCTCATCGAAACATGGAACTGGCAATAAGGCGAATTTAGACTTGATGGTGCGGAGCCAAGCATCGGCATCAAGAGGTTCATCCGCCTTGTGGAACAATGGAGGCTGAGTACTAAGGAAATCTTGATAACTGGCCGATAGAGGTTCGTCTCGGCCTCGAGATTGCTGACGGAAATGGCCCATTTGAGCTTGTACCAGTTGATTGAGAAGCTCCGTTTGTTGGGCCATAACTTCGGCCAGATTTGGAGGTGGGGGTGGTGGTTGCTGAGAGCCACTGGCCTGATCTGTCCGGAATCCCTCCGGAGTTCCACGAGTAGCTCCAACCATCTGAAATAAAGGAGATATCCATTATCAATTACATTCTTACTCCAAATTTCAGATGATATACAATTACCAAACAGGAATACAATTCTTATGCTCCATTCAATCCACTCATTCGGATGCAAGAAGATAAAGGAAGATAATAAACACAAGATTTTGATTACTACATAAGCACTGGTGATCCTCATGTCTTACATTAGTACCCCTGGACTACTACAAGCCATCACTTAATTACATTTGCCACATATACAACAAGTGGCTCCAGATCTAGGCAAACTACACACTACCTATTTTACACTTTACTACACTAAGTACAACTAGACTGGCACCCACTCAACCTAAAAGTCATCTAAGTTACCCACTGACGACTGGCTACCAGAAGAGGAATGATGGGGACTGATAAGAGGGTCTCCGTGCTCAGAATCAATCTCGGAGGCTCTTTACCTTGCTGAGAGATCACAAGATAAATGGAATAAGATAGTCAAGTCTGATAACAGCAAAGGCTAGAAATCAGATGGATACCTAAGATACTTAAGATACTCAACTTAGGACTATCATGAAAGTCCTATCAACCCATTCTAGAAACAAAAACACACTATTCCTCCTTAACAGAATTTAAACATAAATTGCATTCATTTGTTTGATAATGCATGCACGTACTATTCGTCCTCACAACCAAAATAACTGCCGAATATGTTCGGACTTACGTAATTAATTCCGGTGGCATAACCATACGTCTCTCACTATATATAACTAATCGATAAACCCTACGCATCCTAATAGCGTAAGCGTGGTTAGTGTACCTGCAGAAGAATACACATATATATATCTCATGAACCTTTCATGGCAGCACGACATGAAAGCGTCCCCAAACAGTACTGTTCACTATAGAAACAGCATCTGTACAATTACCGTCGTACAGACAACGTTAACATACGTTATCGAAATAACGTATTCACGGGGTATCGCAAAATGCGGGGGTATGAACAGCGATCAGCATACCCTGCGCCGAACCATATACTCCCAATGTAGTCAACCGAGGTTGGTACATTGGCAGCATCTCAAGTAGGCCACTGCTTGAGAAACAGCGTTCGGTTCGCATCACCGATAGGAAGGCCAAGCTCCCTCAGTTGGCTGAGGATCCTTACCTTCTTACCTCCGTTCGTAGGTGTCGTTACAGGAAGTAAGATTAGATTGTGCAGGAATTTAAGTTTTGATGGAAAGTAGTGCTGCAAGTCAGATTTATATACATACTCTAATTGCTACCTGATATTTCCCATATACATCCCTAGGGCTTTACGAACTAAGCACAGCCTTAACGAATCCAACGCATGTTTGTAAATTCAGTGGTTGGCCAAATTTTATTCTGAAAACACTTTTTTAAGAGTGGTTGTAATTGTAATGGTAAACATACAGCTCTGATACCAGCTGTGGCAGAACCGCCTGAATTACACCGGCTCAAATACGCAAGTCCTTTCTCAAGGGCTCCAACGTACTTCAAACGGTGTAACCCATTGGTCTGTCGGGTCTCCACCCGATACAACCACGGTTCAACAGGATCGAAGCAGGCTTACCTCGCATGAAGGCGAGTTTACAATTACAGCACAACTCATCACTTTTAATTTACAAACACGTAAACAATATTACAAGCCGTGTTCAACTGTAGATAAAAATTTATACAAATGGTGTTTAAACTGACAAGCGGGACGGCTTGTCCATGTTCACAGCGGAAAGGAAATAAACACGCGACTACTCTCGTCGCAAAGGTGGACACCATGCTCAGCCCAAGGCTTGGTGTCACTCCGGAGGGTCGCTGCCAGCCGGGGGCGGATCCCATTCCACGGACCAGCCAAAAGGAACAGATGTTGGCCATGCAGGGTTGTCCGTGAGATTCTCAAATGTTATACCTGCAAATGGTACTAGCAAGACTGAGTATTCTAATACTCAGCAAGGCTTACCCGGGGTTGGGTATACTTTAGCCCGTAACTAGACGAATGACGGCATTGTAAAGGCTCTGGGTTTATTTTCAGCTGAAAAGCAACAAAGAGTATGAACTACTTTCAAGTTTTAGTTTTCATCTTCTAGTTGAGTATTTATTCTAGATTAGCACCTACACTAAGCAAGCAAGGTAGTGATTATCATCCATCAAGATTATCCATCATTTGTTACACTTCTTACTCTATGTGGTAAAAGGGATAAGCAGTCTCATTCATCGTGAGAGGCGGACGATTCCTGAATCAAAATTCAACCTTGCAAGGTAAACCTAACACACACGCTTGGAACATCCAAAGATCGTTCCAAAGCAACCGTTTGCCTTTCATTCCGACTCGTGGACAGGCCACCACAAGCGACTTGTAGGACCGTACGCACATCACTCGTGCAGGACATACGTCTGTAGCGCGACTACAAAACCCGTATTCCTGTCTGCCATGCAGAACGTACTCCCACAGGTCAGTGCGTGTGAACATAACATAAAGATCGAGTGGTGGGAGGTATGTCCACTTACCGGGCCGATTGGTTACTAGGCTTACCGCTTTACCATATTTCGCGGCATGTGGCTAGTACTGTTCAAACGCTTAGCCACCACTACCACACATATCGACCTTATCAACTTTTAACGAAACAGATAGGGTAAACTTCCAGGTCATGACACAGTACATGACCCTGTCCGTCATCCTTATAGTGGTTGCAGAATAGTAAACATGCAACTCCTATATCGCGCGAGTGACAGGAAATCACCCGACTTCTACCGGTCCTATTAGCGGAGCATCTATCCGATAAGGACTCAGGAGCATTACATTGGATCCCTAGTATTCATGCATCTAGGGTTTCATTACAACTCCTAGACTTAATGCATAAGTATAGATAAATAGACATAGATTGCAGTGTAAATAAAGTAGTGGGATATGTCCGGGGCTTGCCTTCTTGAGTGGGGGTGGGGGCAGGAGTGTCAGAGGCTTCCGAACCTTGGTTCGGGGCTTCAGTTAGTTCTTCGATGGCTTGTGCTGGATCTTCAGAAAACCCTTGGTCTTGTCCTAAGACCAATTCGTAATCTCCGTCGTTAAGCGTCTTTGATTCTATATGAGATGCAATATAATAAGTAAGATTAGGTTTGAGTTTAGGACCTTATATTATAAAATTTGCAATTCATCAAGTCAACATACAAAAGTTCATGAAATAAAAGGGTTTAGGTTTGAATGACTCTCCATAAGTGAGTCATAACTTAGTACTAAATTTATTGCAAGTAGAACTAGACCATTTGAAATTTGAATTTAAATTCTAATTTAAATTCAAAACTTTAGGTTATAAGGATTATGAGGTTTTGAAAAATTAGTTATACACTAATCATCAACACATTAGAGTATGACAAAAAGATCTTAATTAATTAGGCTTATAGAACATGCTTAGTCAAAGTTTCAAATTTGAATTGCCCAAATTTAAAAGAAGTTAAGCTACCCAACAAATCTAGGTTTGAAATTTTAATGCAAGGTTACTCGTAGTTTATAGAAGTTGCATGCTCAAATTCATAAGCAACAAAGCATACATGTAGAAATTAAGTACTAATTACCCTTTAACCTTGAATTTAAAATAGATGCAAAAGTATTTAGTTTCATATCAAACTTCATAAACAGAAGTTGTAGGACCTGAAATCTAGTTTCCAACAGAACTAATTTTGCAATTTTTGGATTTTTCTGTGATTTTCTACGAATTTTGCAAGACCAAAAACACACACACATGAAATAATAGAAGCACAAGAGGGGGGGGCGGTCTGGATATTATGCACTCGGGTCCCTGAAAGAAGTCTTCTTCTCACGAATAAGCCCCTGCCCATCTGGACATCACTCGGCCGCTCAACCTCCGGCGCGTTCTCGCCGGCGGCGAGGTCGCCGGCGGGGAGGAGCCGGTCGGGCAGGGTCTATGTGACTCGAGGGATGCTGTGAGGGTGCACGCGTACAGTGGACAATAGGGGAACCGAGGGACCGACGGAGAGATGCGGCGGCCGTGGCGACACGCCGTCGTTCCCGGCGAAGGGCCGGCGAACGCGGGAAAATAGCACGCGCACTAGCACCAATGGGCAAAGGAGAAGCAATTCCCATACTTGGATTGAACGAAGAGGCGGCGGTGCAGGCTGTCGACGGCAAGGCCGAGCTCGGGCGGCGCCGGTGAGGGGTGGCTCGGGGTGAGGTGATTCCGGCGAGGGAAGTGGCCGGGGCTGGATTGGATCCGGTTGTGGAGTAAGGGGAGGGGGCGAGGAAGCTCTGGGCCAACGGAATCGGAGCGGGGTGGTGTGGTTGGGGGAGAATTCCGGCGGAAGCCGTGCGGCGGCGTTTCGGTGTTGGTGGTCACAGGGAGGGCGAAAGGGGGAGAAATAACAGAAGGAAAGTGCTCAGCTTGGTCTTATGGAGCAAGCACGATTCCACGGAAGGAAGAGAGAGGGAGAGGAGGAGAGAGTGGTCACGGATATGGGCGCAAGACCGTGAGCGGCGCCGGCGAACCTCCTCGGTCTCGTGGCGGACGCTCGGCTCCGGTGGGCTTGCGTGGCAAAGGGAGGAGGGGACAGCAAGGCTAGCGCGGTGGTGGGGAAAGGGGTGGAGCGACGCGTGCATTGGGGTGCAGAATGGCAGCCGGGGGAGCTGTACCGGCGGTGGAGCAGAGGGGAGCGCAGGAAAAACAGAGCAGAGCAGGTGTTCTGGGAGGAAGAAGAGAGGGAAGAAACGTCTAAGGGTTCATATGTAAAACTAAAAAGATCTAGGGGCCTCATTGTAAAGCAAAAATCCCAGTTGTAGAGTTTTTCAGACTCTACAAAAATGCTTTAGGGCTCAAGTTCAAAAGCTTAAAGTTTGCAGCTTTACAAGATAGGTTTTGCATACAGGTAAAATTTGAATTACCTTGGTCCGTACCAAGGTGAATTTTGATCAAATTTTGAACATATTTGCAAAATTTCAAGGTGGTCATGATGACTTGCATTCTTACACATTAGTCCTCAAGTAAACACACAAGTTACTTTTACACAGTATTTACTTTACATAAAAGCTCTATAGTTTTTGGTCTAATTACACATAGATCCCTACCTTTCTACCACAAACCCATTGTTCTTAGGATTTAACCTCCCTTTTTCACTTTTCCCACTACAAAGATAAAAATTAAACACTTAGCATGATTTTTCTCCTAGGTTCTAGTGCTACCTTCTATGTAACTCAAGCAACACTTAAGAGCCTATATTTTATAGAAATTACAGATATACCCCTAGCCTTTTGTACTACCCACATACTCCATAGCAAGTATACAAATAAGCATACATATATAGTACCAAAACCTAGTGTCCCTGTTTTCTAGGTACCTGGATGTCACACAATTTTTACATCACAGAGTTCAACATGAATTATTATTACAAACCATGTCCGAATTCATAAAAAAAGTACTTTCAGAGTTCAACAGTGTAGAGGAAAATAAGCAGAAGTTCTAACGACGATACAAGATATCATGATAAAGTCCATACACGACATCATTCAGCGCGATCATCAGTGGCCAGGCACGCATCCCATTCCATCGACCAACCAGAAGGAAGAGCACATGGTCAAGTTAAGCTAGCAACCAAGTCCTCAAAAGTTTCACCTAAAAATAAAACCACAAGCAAGGCTAAGTATACTAATACTCAGCAAGGCTTACCCGACTAGTGGAATATATTTAGCCAACTTCTAGACATGCAAGGCTTTTGGCTAGAGGAGTTTTTTTTGCCGAAAAACATCTAAAATAAGTCCTTACTTTCAAGTTTTAGCTCCAAGTTCTATTCTGATTAAACATTCTAGGTAAGCAACTATCCAATATCACACATGGTGGAAAGAACTAAGTAAACATATAACAGTATTAATCATCATCATCATTGTTCCTCTTCTTACTCTATGTGGTAAAAGGATCAATCAGTCTCAATTAGCAGAGAGATGCGGACGATTCAAATCGAGTTTTTAACCTTGCAAGGGAAAACCTAAACACACGTCACGTGGTTACTCCGAGAGTCACACGCGCAACGATTCCCTTCGATCTTCGGTTTTTGAACAGAACCCACTTCTCTTGAGTACGGAGCCCACGGTCCAGGGAACGAAGCCGGGCCATGGTCACTCATGCACTCACCATGTGGCCACATGGGAAAAATTAAGAGACTGGGAAAAAGTTCACACACTGCGTCAATCCGGTACTACACTTACCAATTACCATATTCTCAGCATGTGGTTAGTACGCTCAAAAACTTAACCACCACTACCACACACTTCAACCTTAGCCATTTTGCTACACAGACGGGACTACAATCATCAATAGGAATATCGTACCAAGCCTAGCTTGGCGACCTTTTGGTTCCAACATAAGTAAACAACAACTCCTATATCTCGCGAGTGACAGGCAGTCACTCGACTTTTACCAGAATCCTATTAGCATGGCAATCTAATGACCTACACATACTAGTGTTGAAAGCATAGATACTAGGATCATGCAACTAAGGTTCCAACCAACTCCTATAAACTTAAATGCACAAGTAAATAAAATTACAACATTGCATAGTTTTAAAAATAGGGGTTATGCTCCGGGGCTTGCCTTCCTGAGCAAAGTTAGCCTTGGGCTCTTCCGAACTTTGGTTCGAGTCTTCAGCAACTTCAGTTAGATTAACTTGAGCTTCGTGCTGCTCACTCTCGGACTCGGGCACCAACTTATACCTTCCGTCGGCGATAGCGGTAGTGTCTACATGTAATGCATATGCATGAGTTGTAAACCAACAAACTCAAGTTAATTTGTAAAATATTTCATTTACATTTACTTGGGCAGTCATTTAGAGAGTATTAATTAACTTTGCTCACCTCATTAGGTGAAAAGGGTGTTTTCATAAGTTATTAACATGCAGCCATTTCTCTCTCTTTTTTTACCCACACAAGGCAACATGTGGCACTCTTTAACTAAAGCTAGACATAGGTTCTGTTCTTGAAAATTTTATGCAGAGCACCTCTTTTAGTGACAACCGTACTGTAAACATTTCGGCCATTTTTATACAGCAGATTATTCATGAAAAATAAAGTAAACAGCTACTGCTTGAACCTAGATTCATTTATGCAGATCAAATCAGGCAAATATTGGTTCCCAAATTTTTATAGAGCCATCACCAGACAATTTTGATTCTGCTGTGAAGTTATCAGATTTTATTGAACAGTCCACAGAGCACAGAAAATAGAGCAAAATAGATCTACTCTTTCCAAGATTCATTTTTATTGGAAATTCTACAGAGCATCTGAACTTCAAATGTTTCTAGCATGGTTAGATACTTAAGTATAGTCGTTGGTAAAAATTTCAAATTTTTCTAAGCAATATAACTATTTATATAGATTTAATACTTTTATTCATTGCTAAAAATATAAGAGCTAGTTAGACAGAAGCATAAAGTTTTAAACTTTTTCTGTAACATCTATGCAACAAGATAACAATACTGGAAAAGTTTCAACCTTATTCTTTAAGCGGAACAACATGAACAAATAAATCTAGCAAAATAGTGCATCCAACAAGATCTAATAAGAACTACATCTAGAGACTGTTTCTGGCCTTGAAATTTTTACACAAGGCTCGACATCTAGAGACTAGCCTAAGTTCCAAAAATATCATCAGTACACTCCTAAAACAGGAGATACAAATAAAAGCTAACAAAACTAATATATATTCTAGAACAAGTTTTGTTTTGTAACTGGCAACGTCCTGTACTGAAGTTGTAGACCTAATCGTACAGAGCTCAGAACATTTTAGTTTGAAGTTTTCTAATTTTTCTATGATTTTTAAATGAATTTACAAATTCACTGTTTTTGAAAACCAAAAGAAAATAGGGTCTCATAGATAGGCCTCTGGTTTCTTGTGTCAGGGACCCTAAATCGAAAACCTGGCTAGAGCTGGGTGGTTCCCGGCCAAAATCCGGTGAGTAGGCTCTCCGGTGGCGAGGGGAAAGGGGGCGGGGAGCACGAGGGAGACGAGGGCAACCTTTTTGCGTGCTCGGTTGGCGCTAGGAGCGGCCTGATGGTGGTCGCCGGCAGTGACAGTGGTGGAGGTGATAATGGTGATGGCGGCGCCGGCAAGGTGGTGGCTGGGGCGGCGGGCTGACAGCTCAGGGAGGTCCAGTGGGGCGAGGGGAACAGGCCTAGTGAAGGAGGTGCTGGAACGGGAGCTCAACGTACAGGTGGCGTGGACGGCAATGGAGGTCGCCGTGGAGCTCGCGTGCGAGCAAAGGAAGGTTGAGCTGCTATTTATAGGCACGCAGGGAGGAAAAGAAAGGTTTGGGCACGGCAGCAGCTGGGGAGGAAGCCGGGTAGCAGCGTCACCGGCGGGGCGTGCGTCATGGGGCGGGCAGCAGAGATGCCCCACCGCGTGGCCACCGGGCGCTGGCGGGCTGGCTGGCCAAAAGGATTGTGGCGTGGGTGGGCGGGATTGCGAGGGCTAGGGATTGGCACGCTGTTGGGGCCGCCAGTTTGCCGGGCGGCGAGCTTGCCGACTGGGCTATCCGGATGCGGCGCCCAGCGAGTCACGCGGCGCGTGGTGCGCGCGCTGGGTAGGCTCATGGCGTAGGGAGGGGCTTGGCACGGATAGGGGCGCGGCCAGCCATTTGCTTTGCTACGAGCGCGTGGCAGGGTTGGTGAATCTCGGCATATTTCTTGGCAGTGTAGGTAGTGTGTACCGAAATAAAATGTGCCATCTTTTTGAGTCTATCCACAATAATCCATATGGAATCATGCTTTTGGGAGGTGTTGAACAATCCAACAATGAAATCCATACTTATGTCTTCCCATTTCCATGATGGTATAGGCAAAGGTTGAAGTGTACTGGCTACTTTCAAGTGGCTAGCTTTGAGTCTTTGATATGTGTTACATTTCGAGAGATATTTAGCGATTTTTTTTTCCATTCTTGTAACACCCTAATGTAATTTTCCTTAATTTTAATGAATTTATTTGGGCTTAAATAAAATTTCTAAGGTTGTCCTTGATTTATCTTGCATTTAAAGTAATTTTATAACACAAGGAAATAAAATAAAAATATATTATAGGATCAACTTGCTTGTGCATTCATGCTGGAGCATCGTTTTAATTGTGTTGAGTTTATAGGGTTTGAATTCAAATTTATTTGAATTCAAATAGATTTGTTTGAATGGTTTGAGTACAGGAAAGAAGAAAAGGAAAGAAAGGAGAGCAGCAGCCCAGTCACCAGCCCAAAAGCCCTCTCCCACCCTCTCTCACGGGCTCCCTTTCCACTTCTCCTTTCCCTGGCCCAAACTCTCCCCGAGGCCCAGTTCTTTTCTTTTGCGTGGGCCGCGCTCAGCCCAGCTCCCTCAGCGCCGGCCCCCTTCTCCCTCTGTCTTACTACCTGGGCTCGCTTGTCGGCGCCGTTCTTTCCCGCTCGCGCGCCCTCCTCTCCTTTCTCCCTCTGCCAGGCAGGCCCCGCGCGTCAGCACCCCTCTTTCCCCTCTCCTCCTTCTTCCCCGGCGCGCAACAGCTTCCGAAGTCCCCGGCCGCCGTGATCCAGCCTGGGCCCGCACGCCAATGTGGGCCGCTGCCCTACAAGAAGGGGACCTCCGCGCCCTAGAACCCTAAACCTAGCCGCAGCAGCACCCCCTGGAGACCCGCAACGCCGCCGCCTCCTTTTTCCCTCCGCCGCGCAGACGCCACGGCCTCACCATCGACCGGCCGTTCCGTTGCACCCCGGACCACCACATCACCCGCAAAAGTTTCCCCTCGCTATCCCGAAGCTCCACGAGCTCGGTGTCGAAGCCCTACGCCTCGGCATCGACCGAATTTCCCGAAGGAACCTTTGTCGGTGAGCCGCTCCGCCATCGGAACTCCTCGTCGTCGTTGCATCCCGATCCATCTTAACCCCCTGGTTACCTCCGCAGGGAGTTCCTCAACCGATCCGCGCGTCCAAGGGACCTCGAGCCCCTCTGCTGCAGCTTGTCCGCGAGCGCCGCCGTTCTTCCTCCGCACGGCCATCCCGAGCCCTAGGTGAGCCTCCCCTCCTTTCCCTGGTTCTTTTGCGCCGGATATCGTAGGCTTTGGCAGCCCGTAGCCTCTGGAACGCCGCTCGCCGGCGATGTCCTCCGCCCCGAGCCGTGGACCGCAAAGCCCGAGCTCCTCTAGGCCCAGCCGTAGCCCTGGATCGTTTCCCCGTGCCGTGGTGGTGCTCCCTGGCCTGAAGTCGTGAAGTTTTGACCCTCGGAGTGGCGGGAACGCCCAGCTCCGGCGAGTCCCGAGCCGCGCCGCCGCGGGTTTTGGTCGCCGGCGTCGTAGCGCCGCCCCCTCCTTTCCCCTCTGCCTCGCACCGTCTGATCTGCATCCAGCGCCCTTGATTAGATCCCGCATATCGTTTCGCTCCGAGCCGCCAGATCCAGATCCGAGCGTCCAGAATAGAAGATACCGGTTCGGCTCTGTCTTTTTGCTAAAGAGCCCCCGGCTTTTCTTAGAATCAACCCGCGGTCCTCCTTAGTTCAAAAGTAGTTACGGTTAAGTCCTGTTTTATTCGTCTAGGCCCCTGAGTTCTTCAGAAATAAAACCCACCATCCATGTCCTGAGTTTTTGCAAGTTAGACCCCAGATCTAGCCTTTAATTAGGTTTAGGCCCTCAGTTTTTGCACAGAACCCCTTAGAACCTCCAGTTTTCTTACAAATAGGTCCCTGAATCTTGTTTTTAGCCTAGGTTTTGCGTTTTAGCTCCGTTTTAAGCGCTCTTTATATCCACGCGATCGTTGTAACGTGTAGAATAGTTCTAGGCCAGTTTTGTGTGCTGTTCTATTGTATTGGTGTACCGTTTTCTTATAGTTTGCTATTGTTTGTGCATGTGTGTATGTGTGGACTATGCTTGATGATCGTGAGTAGACGCGGAGCCATTGGACGAGTACCAGGAGCAGCCATCTTCCGAGCAGTTCGAGCAGCAGCCGGGAGAGTACGAGGAAGGCAAGTATAACATGAACATCCTATCACTTTTAAATTCAATTTCATACTGCATTTTAATTCTGTATGCCTATAAGGATTTCCTAGCCACCTTTATCCTTATATTTTTGTCCTTGGGTTGCATTGTGGTTAGTTTTGCTAGGTGCTGCGCTCTCACACATATGTTGGTCCTTTTTAATTAAACTTGATTAATGGATTTATGCAACTTAATCCTGAGAGTGGCCCTCTGTGCTGTGTGCTTGAGTGGTTCACGTCTCCTTAAAATATGTTTTTGATAGAAACATGGTTTAGGGAGTCAGCACGGTGCTTAGTGCTTGGTTGGCCACTCTCCATAAGGACCGGTTCATAGAGCGACAACCTAGGACAACCGCGCAACCACAAGACTGGAATGGGACGGTCTTGACTTACTAATTAGGTCGTGTTGGTTCGGGAGTAACTTACCTGCGTGGGCAAGAGGGGTGGTAGGCTTCAATGGTCCCTGCTCCTCCGGCTTGGTCTGTGCTGTGTGTCTTGTACCCCCGGAGGTGGGCCCCATCATCGCTGATCCAGAATCCTTAGCGGTTACACCTTACCAACGTGAACCTTTGTAACGGTCTCGTAGTGTGCTTGCTAGCCATCCCACCTAAGGAAGTGTGATGAACAACTAGCGTAGCTCATGACTTGTGGGTAAAGTTGTGCAACCTCTCGAGAGTGTAAAACTGATATATCAGCTGTGCTCACAGTCATGTCTGATTAGTGGGTTGTTCCTTTGGTGGTTTTGGCTTGGTTTTCAGTAGTCTCAAAATTAATTTTGATTAATTATTATGTAACTTGGGTTATGGTAATTCATCCACTTGTAGTAATTAGCTTTAATAAAATTTGCCAAAACTAAAAGCAAATGCAGTTGAGTCAGCTAACCTTAGAGCCTCATACTCGTGTTATACTTGTTGAGTATAAGTTGTGTACTCACACTTGCCTCTTCCTCTCTTCTGTTCTCTTTGGGATATCTTCGACTGCTGCTCAGTACCAGGCGACGTGGAGGAGTACATCAGCGGACTCGACGATTTCTAGGCGTTGTCTCCCAGCCGACGTCCCTGTGGCGCCCCGCTCTTTATGTATTTATTTTACGCTTCCGCACTTCTTGAACTGATTCTTGATTCAGTTGTAATAAAGATATTCATTTTATAATTTATACGCTTTTTTTCATGACATGTGTTGTGATATCTTGATAATCTGTTGTATATATGCGTGACTTGATCCTGGCGCATATATGATTGCTCGATTTATGTTCTTATAAATCGGATGTGACAATTCTAGTCCACCAGAAGTTTTGCCTAAGATCTTGATACATTTTGCTACTGCTTGGATGAATAGAGAATTTGGAAAGGTGGGCTTCATCAAGAATTTGCTTTCGGAGCTCATGATTCTTTGGAATGACTATGCGACTTTCAAACCATAGAACCCCATTATGGTCTTGGCGAAAATATTTATACTTCTCCTCTCCTTGAGAGAGTTTTTGTTTGATGATTTTAACACCTTCATCATGTAATTGTGCCATGATGATTCTATCGTGGAGGGTTAGTTCAATGGAAATGTGGTTTAGAGTGCCTTGGGGAATCATTTCCAAATTGAGTTTCCTCATCTCATGACATAACATTCCATTATAGAATTCTGCGGACAAGCAATTGTAATGAGCCTTGCGGCTTAGCGCATCCACAACTACATTAGCCTTTCCTGGGTGATAGTGCACCTTAAGATCATAATCTTTGATCAATTCCAACCATCTTCTTTGTCTCATATTCAGATCAGCTTGGGTGAAGATATATTTGAGACTTTTGTGATCAATGTAGATATTGCAATGAGTGCCCATAAGATAATATTTCCAAATCTTTAAAGCATGAATGACCGCTGCTAACTCGAGATCATGTGTTGGATAATTCTGTTTATGAGGTCGAAGAGCTCGTGAAGCATAAGCAATGACTCGATTGTCTTGCATAAACACACAACCAAGATCTGTACCAGATGCGTCACAATAAACATCAAATTTCTTGGTGTTATCAGGTTGAGCTAAGACTGGGGCTATAGTTTGGTGTTCCCGAAGGGTGTGGAAAGCTTTTTCAAATTTCTCGCTCCACACAAACTTTACTCCTTTCTTCAATAGTTCAGTCATAGGCTTAGCAATTCTGGAGAAATCCAGAATAAAGCGGCGATAATAACCGGCTAAACCAAGAAAACTACGAATCTGATGAACGGAGGTGGAGGTTTCCAATCCATCATCTCTTGTACTTTGCTAGGATCAATGGCTATGCATTCGCTGCAAATAGTGTGGCCCAAAAACTTTACACTATCCAGCCATAATTCACACTTGGAGAACTTAGCATATAGCTGATGATCCCTAAGACGTTGGAGAACAATGTGAAGATATTTGGCATGCTCTTCTTCATTTTTAGAATATATGAGGATGTCGTCAATGAGGACCACAACGAACTTGTCATGCTCGGGCATGAACACCGAATTCATGAGATACATGAAGTAGGCAGGAGCATTCGTGAGACCAAAAGACATGACCAGATGTTCATATAATCCATAGCGAGTGGAGAAGGCGGTCTTCGGAATATCACATGGATGAATTTTAATTTGATGATACCTAGAGTGAAGATCGATTTTTGAGAAGACTTTGGCTCCAGCTAGTTGATCAAAGAGAACATCAATGCGGGGAAGTGGATACCTATTTTTAATTATCACCGCATTGAGAGGTCGGTAGTCCACACACAACCTCAAGCTCTCATCCTTTTTCTTCACAAATAGGGCTGGGCAACCCCAAGGTGATGTGCTTGGATGAATGAAACCTTTATCTAGAAGTTCTTGGAGTTGAATTTTTAATTCGGTCAACTCCTTGGGTGGCATCCTATAGGGTCTTTTGGAGATAGGTGTAGTGCCCAGTTGTAACTCAATGATAAACTCAATGTCCCTATCCAGCAGCATTCCTGGCTAGTCATCCGGGAAAACATTGGCAAACTCGCATACCACGGGAATATCTTCTAGTTTGACTCCCTCCATCGCGAAAGCACAAGAGTTTTTTCACTCCCGGAATGGCAACTAAAGAGTGGTGGCTCCGTGATCGGGTGAATTTATTTCAATGGCTTGTGAAGAAATATCTAGTGTAACTCCATGTAAAGTCATCCAATTCATCCCCAAAATAATATCCATGCCTTCAAGTGCCAAGATGATAAGGTCGGTTTTGATGGTCTTGCTACCCCACTTGATTGGTGCTTACTGTATTATTTGATTGGAAGCAACTTTACCACCTGGTGTAGAAATCATATATGACCCTTTCGTGTGACTGAAATTAAATCCCATTCTAGCACCGAATTTTGCACTAATAAAGCTATGTGAGGCACCAGAATCAAATAATATAACTGCGGGCTTGTTACGGATGGAGAATGTACCCGTCATTACTGGTGCACCCTCGGGAAGCTCGGCAAGTGTGGTAAAATTGATCCTTCCCTACCGGACCTGAACAGTCTGCCTTTTGCCCTTGTTCTTATTGTTTTGGCTAGAACCCTGACCCTGATTTGGCTGTGTGGCCTGGGGGCATTCTCGAGCAAAGTGGTTAGGATTAACACAAATAAAGCAACGATTTGCGTTGCTAGGACGAACTTGTGGTTGAGCATTCAGCCTTGGGCCAGTCTGCTGAGGAATAGGGGGACGTGAGGCTCCCTGCTGCTGTGGGGGCCTAAACACCTATCACCCTTGCTGAGGGGCCTGCTGAGGAACTTTAGGGGTAGTGGTTTGCACCAAACCATACCTCTATGGTGGAGCACTAGAGGGTCAAGCTGGTGCCTTACTCTTCTTTTTAGCACGATGAGCCATGATACAATCCTCTTGAGTGGTGGCCAAGTTTACCAGCTCATTATAAGTATCATTCCTGATAGGGTTCAGATGATCCTTGAGCTTGGTACTCAGGCCTCTGCCGAAGTCGTCCCGCTTCTTAGCATTAGTGTCGGCATGATAGCTTGCATACTGACATAAGTTGTTGAAACCCTGCACATACCGGAGTACAATGCGAGTGCCCTAGGTAAGAGACAGGAACTCATTCAGCTTCCTCTCTGAAAGCCTGCACATACTGGAGTACAATCCACAACGCTTCCAAAGCTTGGTAGGATAAGCGCGGAAAGATTTTGAACGCAAATGGTCATGGACCCGCTGTGGACAGAACACTGCTCTTTACAAGAAAATTCATAGCTCCTAGTATGTTCCACCAAACATTCTCATATTTTAGGGTGACTAGGAAATTTAGAGGGCTACAACTTTGGTATTCAACTCAGAAGCTAAATTAATGGTTACGATGGTCGAAAAATTCATTCGTTGACTCTCTATATTGGCTGTTTTTTTAGCTGACCGAGCTAGAGTGTTTTGACTATAACTCTGAGCACAAAAGTTCAGTCGTGCTGAAAATTTGTGATCATTTAGATCATAAAAGTTCTGACAACTTTGATATTCATTACTTTCGCTAGAACAGGCTCTAATATGGTCATTTCCTTAAAGTTTCCCTTTGCTGTCTACCCAGAAAAATAGTGTACAGCCAGCTAGTATTTTGATCATCACAGAAGATCCACTTGGCCAAAGTTTACCAAATTTTTACAGTAGGTTATAGATCAAGTTTTCTACAAGTTTTGTATTGAACACTTCTGCAGAAGACTTCTCTAAGAGGGTCGAAAAATTTATATGGCAGAAGTACTCAAAACAGGCAGAAAAACTGAGGTGTGGAAGTTTCTAGTGTTACCCACTGAGTACTAGTTCAAAAATTTCCAAATTTTAACAGCAGGTAGAGGACAAATTTTGGAGCAAATTTCTGATTGTATACTTCTACAGATAAGGGCATTTTCCTACTTCAATTAGTTCATCTATCAAGATATGGCAGAAAAGTGATAGATTTCTAGATAGGCCTTAAGTGAGTGAAACCAACCATGGTTATGTGCCAACCTCATTATTCCCAACTAAACCACAACCATTTCTGCTCAGTTTCAATTGATGATCATGATGTAAGTACATCCTATAGGTCTTCGCAAAAGAAATAATTGCCAAATAGTTTTGGTCTTTCGTGGTTAGTTTCAGTGGCATACATAATACGTCTCTCCTTATATTAACTAGTCAAATTTTTCTAACCGTTCTTAGCTTAACGTAATTGCGGTTAGTGCACCTGTAGAAGATTGATAGAATATAAATTGAACCTTTCATGCCAGCACTCATACATTACCGCTCACTATAGTAGCGGCATCCATGCGTTCGACACTGCATGGACAGTGCTTCATAAGTTACCGGGGTACGTATTCACTTCCCGTATAAATCGCCTTACAGGACGTCTGTACGTTGAAGCCACCGTACGTGCAGCATATTTCACTCCCAATATAATCAACGAAAAGTTGGTATATTGGCAGCACCTCAAGTAAGCTACTACTTGAGGGCAGCGTTCGGTTCGCGTCACTGATGTGAGGATCAAGCTCTCTCAGTTGACTGAGGATCCTTACCTTCTTACCTTAGCGATGAATGCGTCGTTACAGAAATTAAAGGTCGGTTGTATGCAAAAGTAAGTTTTGAAAAAATGTAATGTGCTGTAAGTCAGTTATATATAATATAATTAAGATAGCCACCTAGTTACTTCCCATCATACCCTAGGGCTTATTGTACTCTCTATTGTATGCATTTCGGCTCTAATATCAGCTGTGGCAGAACCGCTCGAATTAGTCCTGCTTAAGTGCGCTAACCATCACCATAGAGGCAATCTAGGCTAACATGCACTTAAAACGGAGTAAAATGACAGTCTTTCGGGTAACATCCCGATGCAACCACTAGTTTTCCAATCAAAACAAGGCATACATACAAGCCACACAAAGGTGAGCCTAGAGATTATAACAATCGAAAAATTTTACATCACAGAGTTCAACATGAATTATTGTTACAAACCAAATTCAAATTCATAAAATAAAGTACTTTCAGAGTTCAACAGCATAGCGGAAAATAAGCAGAAGTTCTAACGACGATACAAGATATCATGATAAAGCCCGTACACGACATCATTCAGCGTGGTCATCATTAGCCGAGGACGCATCCCATTCCACCGACCAACCAGAAGGAAGAGCATAAGGTCAAGTTAAGCTAGCAACCAAGTCCTCAAAAGTCTCACCTGAAAATAAAGCCACAAGCAAGGCTGAGTATACTAATACTCAGCAAGGCTTACCCGACTAGTGAAGTAGACTTAGCCGACTTTTACCAGAATCCTATTAGCATGGCAATCTAACGACCTACACATACTAGTGTTGAAAGCAGAGGTACTAGGATCATGCAACTAAGGTTCCAACCAACTCCTATAAACTTAAATGCACAAGTAAATAGAATTACAACATTGCATAGTTTTAAAAATAGGAGTTATGCTCCGGGGCTTGCCTTCCTGGGCAAAGTTAGCCTTGGGCTCTTCCGAACTTTGGTTCGGGTCTTCAGCAACTTCAGTTAGATTAACTTGAGCTTCGTGCTGCTCACTCTCGGACTCGGGCACCAACTTATACCTTCCGTCGGCGAGAGCGGTAGTGTCTACATGTAATGCATATGCATGAGTTGTAAACCAACAAAACTCAAGTTAATTTGTAAAATATTTTATTTACATTTACTTGGGCAGTCATTTAGAGAGTATTAATTAACTTTGCTCACCTCATTAGGTGAAAAGGGTGTTTTCATAAGTTATTAACATGCAGCCATTTCTCTCTCTCTCTTTTTTACCCACACAAGGCAACATGTGGCACTCTTTAACTAAAGCTAGACATAGGTTCTGTTCTTGAAAATTTTATGCAGAGCACCTCTTTTAGTGACAACCTTACTGTAAACATTTCGGCCATTTTTATACAGCAGATTATTCATGAAAAATAAAGTAAACAGCTACTGCTAGAACCTAGATTCATTTATGCAAATCAAACCAGGCAAATACTGGTTCCCAAAATTTTATAGAGCCATCACCAGACTATTTTGACTGTACTATGAATTTATCAAATTTTGTTGAACAGTCCACAGAGCACGGAAAATAGAGCAAATAGAGCAAAACAGATCAACTCTTTCCAAGATTCATTTTTATTGGCACTTCTACAAAGCATCTGAACTTCAGATGTTTCTAGCATGGTTAGATACTCAAGTATAGTCGTTGGTAAAAATTTTAAATTTTTCTAAGCAATAGAACTATTTCTACTAATTTAATACATTTATTCATTACTAAAAACATAGGAGCAAGTTAGACAGAACCATAAATTTTTAAACTTTTTATATAACATCTATGCAACAAGATAACAATACTGGAAAAGTTTCAACCTTATTCTTTAAGCAGAACAACATGAACTACATCTAGAGACTGTTTCTGGCCTTGAAATATTTACACAAGGCTCAACATCCAGAGACTAGCCTAAGTTCCAAGAATCATCATCAGTACACTCCTAAAAATGGAGATACAAATAAAAGCTAACAAAACTAATATATATTCTAGAACAAGTTTTATTTTGTAACTGGCCAACATCCTGTACAGAAGTTGTAGATCTAATCGTAAGGAGCTCATAACATTTCAGTTTGAAGTTTTCTGATGTTTCTACGATTTTTAAATGAATTTACAAGTTCACTATTTTTGAAAACAAAAAGAAAATAGGGTCTCGCAGATAGGCCCCTGGTTTCTTGCGTCAGGGACCCTAAATTGAAAACTTAGATTACAATGTGGCCCCTATCCGAGGCTGGGAGGTTCCCGGCCGAAATCCAGCGAGTAGGCTCCCTGGCGGCGAGGGGAAAGGGGGCGGGGAGCACAAGGGAGATGAGGGCAACCTTTTCGCATGCTCGGTTGGTGCTGGGAGCGGCCGGAGGGTGGTCACTGGCGGTGATAGTGGTGGAGGCGACAATGGTGCTGGTGGCGCCGGCAAGGTGGTGGCTAGGGCAGCGGGCTGACAGCTTGGGGTGGTCCAGTGGGGCGAGGGGAACCGGTTCAGTGAGCTTGCTAGGGTGGAGGAGGTGCTAGAATGGGGGCTCAGCGTACAGGTGGCGTGTACAGCAATGAAGGTCGCCGTGGAGCTCATGTGCAAGTAGAGGAAGGTCAAGCTGCTATTTATAGGCATGCAGGGAGGAAAAGAAAGGTTTGGGCGTGGCCGCTGAGTGTTGGCGTGCTGGCTGGCCACAAGGATTGTGGCGTGGGCAGGCGGGATTGCGAGGGCCAGGTATTGGTGCGCTACTGGGGCCACCGTTTTGCCGGGCGATGAGCTTGCCGACTGGGCTGTCTGGACGTGGCGCCCAGGGATTCCCGCGGCACGTGGCGTGCGCGCGCGCGGGGTAGGCTCGCAGCGCAGGGAGGGGCTTGGCGCAGACAGGGCACAGTCAGCCATTGGCTTGGCTGTGAGTGCGCGGCAGGGATGCTCCACGGCATGGCGAGCAGCTTCTGCGCATGGTTGGGAAACAAACAGAGGAAACACAGGAGGGAGGGAGAAAGAGAGAAAGGAGAGAGAGAAAGGAAAAGGAGGCTGGTTTGAAGTGTATTTTTCTCCAAAATTTGCATGGCAGCTCAAAAGGTTTTGAATACTTAAGTTGTTTGAGGCAAAAGTTTGTTTGAGCAATGGTTTAACAGTTATTTTAAATTTACTACTACTAAGATTTGAATTCCAATTCCTGAATTCTAAAATTCGAATTTGCAATTGGCCTTTTAAGTGAACTTGCTAGGCACTAAAAATATGAGTGTGCTTTTATGCTACATTGATTATGACCAGTTGGGCATGTATGATTATGAACATATTTATGAAAAACCATATATGCACACATACATACACATGCACATGCACACCTGCACCTACATACACACATGTTTTAAATAAAAAAATAATTTTTAAAAAAACACTCGGCTGCCGGCCGACACTGCACTATGTACTTTTGATCATGCGCCGCGGCAGTGGTCGTGGGCGTGGGGAAAGGGGAGGGGGTAGTGGCCAGGGGAGTACGTCATCGCCGGTAATGAGGAGGCGTGTGGTGAGGATGAGGCGCGGCAAGGAGGCGAGGCTCTGCTCGGCTCGGCGTGGCGTGGTGATGAGCAGGCGCGCAGCGGCGCCGAAGGATTGGGATGTCGGCCGGGATGAGCGCGAGCGGAAGATGGGTCGGTGCGGGTGCAGGCGGAGAGGCCGGCCGGGATCGATGAGCGTGGGCGGAGGAAGGCTGGCGCGGGTGCGGGCGGAGAGGCCGGCCGGGATGAGGGCGGGCAGAGTAGGGCTAGCGCGGGCGCGCGCATGGGTGGAGTGGCCTCCCGGGACGAGCGTGGGCGGAGAGGTCGCATGGGATGAGCACGGGTGGAGGAGGGCCAGCGCGGGCGCGGGTGGAGAGGCTAGCCAGGATGAGCGTGGGTAGAGAGGCCGCTCGGGACGAGCACGGGTGGAGGAGGGCTAGCTGGGATGAGCGAAGGCGGAGCAGGGCCAGCATGGGTGCGGGCGTGGGTGGAGAGGCCGGCCGGGACGAGCGCAAGCGGAGGAAGGCCAGCGCAGGCGCTGGCGTGGGCGGAGAGGCTGGCCGGGACGAGCGAGTGCAGAGGAGGGCCGGCGCGGGTGCGGGGGCGGGCGGAGAGTCCAGCTGGGATGAGCACGGGTGGAGGAGGGCCAGCGCGGGCGCAGGCTCGAGCAGAGAGGCCAGCGTGGGCATCGGTGACGGTGCGCGCGGAGGTCGGAGAGGTCGCGGAGGAGGCGAGAGCGGTGGCGGCGAGGGATGGCAGAGGCGGCGTCGATTGGGGCGGGGAGTTCACGGATCGGAAGAGGAAGAAGGGAAGAAGGGCTGGGGATATTTATACCCCGGCTATTTGGTACTGGGTGAACATATCACCGATACCAAAAGTGCCCATAGGAAACACCCCCCCATTTTGGTACTGGGTGGAGATCTCCACCGGGTACCAAATGGGTGGAGATCTCCACCGGGTACCAAAATGGGTGGGACTGTTTCGTTTCCGGCCCTTTCAATTTTTCTTCATTTTTTGTTTTGTTTTGTTTTCCTTTTCTTTTCCCTTTTCTAGTAGTATGATAAACTTTTAGATTCCACTATTTTTGTTAAATACATAAAAAATCAAATATGAGCTAAACATTCAACAAATAATTTGTGTGTTTGTATTATTTATATTTAAATAGAAAAAAATATATCACTAAAGTGTGTGTTTGAGTGAGTGAGTGAGTGTATTTTTCTTTTCTTTTCCCTTTTCTGCTACTCTTATAACCGTTAATTGCGTAAAAATTCAGAAAAATATTTTATATTGTATGAGAGAGTATTGTGTGAGAGTGTGTGTGTGTCAGTTGAGAGAGTGTGTACCTGTGTGAGAGAGAGTGTGTGTAATTAAAAATATAATATTATAAATGGAGATGTGGAATCAAAATATTAGAAAAGAATACTTGTGTCATTTTTCTTATATATTTCTTTAGTTTTATTCCATTTTTTGTTTTTTTTCCAGAGAGTGTGTGTGAGAGAGAGAGAGAGAGAGAGCGTGTGGGGGGGGGGAGTGTGAGTGCGAGGCCACGACCTGACTAAGGAAGTGACCACGACGCTCATAGATCTGGTAGACTTATTGGGTCAAAAAATATAATGTTACAAATAGTTGAAATGATGAATAAGAATTTTAAATGTTGCTGAGAAATATTACAAGATACGATTATTCATCTAATGGAATATTAACGATGGTTCACTTTACAATCGTCCCTTCATTATGATCATGGCGTGCATAGAGAGCGTCCTCTTGGGCTAAAAGGATACTTGTGTCAACCTCCACTGCGAATGGAGTCATGTCTTCAAGCTTGTTATATTCTTCTTCATCTGTGACATCGTCGACTCCCACAATTTTTCTTTTACCTGCCAGAACTATGTGGCGCTTGTGATATTTAGGTACTTGGGATTAAAACACACTAGATTTTAGTATGAAGTTATGTGCTTGATCTTGTGTATATGTGTTTAAAAATTTAAATGCAAAGGGAAAAGGATCTTTTTGTAATTTTGGAAAATTCAGGTCCTTTTGTGCAAAATGTGAGTGAGTGGTAGGTAGTTTCAAAACTTGTAAAGGTTGTTTTGAAAAAAGATAAGAACTTACTTTTAAACGACAGATAGAAGTGAAACTACCTCTAGGATTCAATTGGAGTGTAGTTTTTAAATAGGATTTCTCTAAAGTTTCAAATCTTGCCAAATTTTAAAATTTCTTCAAATCCTTAACTCTTTTGAAACTGAACCTTAAAGCAAAGTTGTAGATCTTGATGAGCTCTACACTTTTACTTTTGGGCACATTTTCATTTGAGCTATGGTTTGAAAGTTGCTTTGGATTTACAGTGGAGTCCCTGCAGTTTTAGGAATTTGCAACTGGGTCCCTATCTTCAACCTCCAGCTCCCCTGCTCTGCTCTGCCCGAGCTCGTGACCCCGCGCCTCTGCTCGCCGTTTTCCCGAGCTCAGCTGCCCCCGCGCCACCCTCAGCCGCGCCACGTGCCCTCCTGCGCCGCGCCCACCGCCTTCCCGGCCCCACGCTGGCCTCTCCCTGCTCCTCCACGTCGCGCCGACGATGCCCGAGCCGCCACGCGCCCGCCGGCCTTGCCAGCTCCTGCTTCACGCGCGTCGTGCTTCTCCTGGCCTTAAAGCTTGCCTAGGAGTCCCTCTCGACTTCTTTTACCCATTACACCGCGCAGCATTGCTTCTTCTTCCTTCCTCCGCTCGACTACCCTCGCCGGAGCCCCGCCGCAGCCCCTGGTTGCCGTCGTCAGCCGCCTCCACCACCTCCCACTCACGATCTAGTGCTGCAGCAGCACCGCCGTGACCCACTGAAGCTCACTGAGCAGCCCAATTTCACTTTCCCGCACCCACGCGTCATCCCCCACAGCGCCGGTGAGCTCGAGCTCCGCCGTCGCTTGGTCTCACCGTCGACCCAACGCTACACCGCCCCTCAGCCTCAGCCAAGGGCACCATCAGCACCACATCATCCCGTAGAAGCTTCCTAGCTACTTCTTCACTGCCCTCCGGCACCCGAGCCACTGGAACGCCGTCGCCGCCCCTCGAAGCTCCGTCGGCCATCTCTGTTCGCCGTCGACCCGCCGCCTCAGCCCCTCTCTTCCTCAACTCCGGACACCCCCGTGACCGCTGTGAGCTCCTGAACCTTTTCCCCTACTTTGCCCTCCCCGCCGGTGAGCCCCTTTGCCAGAATCATGGCCGCCGTCGCTCGGGTACTCTAATCAAGTCGATCAGGGACCCAATTGCAAGCTTTTCAATCTTTCTAGGGTCTGTTCTGTAAAATATCAGTACACCCCCCAAATTCAAATTAGCCAAATTTGAAAATACATAGAAATTTTTAGAAAAATCCAAAAATTATCAAACTAGTTTTGTTGGAATCCAGAAGTTTAGCTCTACAACTTTGGTTAATAGAGTCTGGTTTGAAGCCAAATGCTTTTTGAGTTATTTTAAAGTTTAGAAAAAGGGTATCTTGTGCATAACTTTTGCATGTTAGCTCTATTGCTTGTGATTTTTGGTGTGTAGCCTGATTAGATTATGAGTAAGCTTGTGTGCAATTTTCACATTTAGTACAGCACTACAGTTTGAACTCATTTAAATTTATGCAAATCAAGCTTGAAATGGTTTAAATTTATCCAAGCATGTTCCTAAGTCTTTCATGCTTAGATCTTTGTACCATATGTTAATCTATTGATAATTAGTTCATAGTTAAATTTTCAAGAATTTATAGCTCTGTTTTGCAAAAGGTTTGAATTTAAAGTTTAATTTTGAACCTAATTCAAATGCTTTAGTTTCTGTTTTCAGAAAATTATGAAAAATTCATAATAAGCTCATCTGTTAGAAATAAACTTATCTATAAAAATTCAAAGTTAGAACCTTTGTGGATTTCAAAATAAAAATAAAACTTGTGATTTAAGTTTGAATTTGAACATGTTTGTGTTTAATTTTGATTTCAAAATTCTTGCTTTATGATGTTGTGTTTGTTAATTTGTTGGATTGCAACTTTATCGTGAAGTAAAATTCTTAACTTAAGAACCACCTAATTCAAACCATTGCATATCATGTAGAGTCAACAACACTCGACGACGGAGTCTATGAGTTGATCCAGGAACCCGAGCAAGGGATTTCTGAAGACCCTGCTGTGACAGTTCTAGTCCTTGTAAATTAGGCACATTATTTGTTAGTGTGAAGTATATGATTGTAGTGTAAAGCTTATGTGTGTTTAAGTAAAGCTTTTAAAAATTTAAATGCACATAAAAAGGGTATTTTTATAATTACAGAAAACCTAGGGTTGTTTTTGCAAAATGTTTTTGGATGGGAGGTAATTTCAAAATAAGGATGTTTATATAATTTATGAAAATACAAGTCCTTTTATGTAAATTAGTTGAAGTATAAAAGTAATATCTAAAAATTACCAAGGATCAAAGTGAAAAAGGTAAAAGTAATCATTACCAGCCTTAAATGCTTGCAAATAAGCCCAAAAGTTCATAAGATTTATACCATTAGGACAAAACTTATGTAATTTTTAAGTTGAGAGCAAAATGGTAAAATAACACAGTGTGCTTTAGGTTTCTGAACTCGAGCCCTAAAACAAAGTTATAGGTTTTAAAAAGTTCTACAACTTCTATTTTGACCATTTCTTCATTTGAGCTTTGGATCAGTGGAAATTTCCATTTACAGTGAAGCCCCTGAGGTTTTTGCTTTTTCCAACGAAGCCCCTCGGACCTCCTCCTCTCTTCTTCCTCCTCTGGCACCTCCTCTGCTTCGCCCGCTGCTCCTCTGCCGCCGGTGTCAGCGCCGCTTCCCCGGCCATGTGCTGAGCCTCGGCCGCTCCCCGGCGCCACCTCCAGCTTCTAGCCACTCCACGCGTCGCTCCTTAGCCCAGCTACCGCCCTAGCTCTTCTTGCTGGCCCCCTCACCGAGTACCACGTTGCCTGCGATACTGCCAGTGCCGTCCGGTCTCGCCGGCACTTCTGCTCGCCGCACACCGCGTCAACGCAGCCACCAAGGGCCGTGGCATTGCGCCCTTTCCACTCTCCCCTATCTCTACAACCTATAAAAGGCCGGTTCTAGCTCACGGTCGCACTACCAGAAACCACAGTTGCCCTCCATTGTTGCTGCTCAACCACCCCACGCCGAGCTCGCCCCTCCGGCCTCTCTTCTCTCGAGCTGACCCCCAAAATCGCTTGCCCCCAGCCCCTTGAAGCTCCTCCACCTGTTCCCCATCAACCCCGCCCGCCGAAGCTCGCCGGAGCACCACTGCCACCATTGGCAAGTTACTGTCACCGTCGTCGGCCCTCCTCCAGCCACCCCGGCGTCACCCGAGCCCATCCAAAGGTAGCCCTCGTGTCCCTCATGCTCCCCCACCTATCCCTCGCCTCCGGGAAGTACCCCATCGCCGGAATCAAGCTCCCTGAGCTTTCTCTGTTCCAAAAATCGCGACCAGGGACTCCATATAATAATAGGAATAATTCCAGGGGCCTATCTGCACAGACCATGACTCAGATGAATAGTATCGCGCTGGATCTTTTTGAAATCTTTGGCTGAAACTTTGAAAAATCGTAGTAAATCATAGAAAAATCAGAAAAATGCCAAACCAGTTTTGTTGGAACCCTTAAGTAAAATTCGACTACTTTTATTTAGGAAGTTTGAGCTGTAGGTGTATATTTTATGATGTAGATTAAATATTAGGAAATAAGTGTTTTATTTGTATCTCATGTTATATGCATGTGTTGTGGCTGAATTTTGGAACCTAGGTTTTATGTCCCATGAGTAGCTTTGTGTAAAAATTTCGAGTACTTTACTGTTCATTTACTTAGGATTCGAGTACTTTTTGTTGTATGTTGATAGAGAGTTCATAATTTAATTCTAGCTGCATTCCTTCATGATTAATGCTGAAAATTTTACCTTAGTTTTGCTTCAACATGTTTAGTTCACTGTAAACATTTCGTGCCCAGAAGCTATGTGCATGTTTGTAAATCTATTTTTGTTCAGTTTGTCTTATTGAGGCTAAAATAAATACTTTAGGTTGGCAATAAATGCTGGTAAATTGTTTTACACTCCTTATCAGTATGTTATCATGCAAGTTAATCTGTGCTACCAGATCCTTGCTGCATGTCAAGTTGTTGCATTTATTTGGTTCCTAGATATACTTTTCTTTTTGAGTGTTACTAAGAGGTGCTTTCCTACCTATTAATTTCAGTAGCTAATTCTTGTTTCTGAGTAAGTCATGTTACCCTTGTTGGATAATTATAACATGAGTTATGGTTACAACAAGTGTCTCTGTGCGGCTGCTCAGATTCTGAGCATGTGCTTTAAAGTTGATTGCTTAAGCATGGTATTGTTTGTATGCTTGTTAAAACTAGCTCGTAACCCCAATACAACTTAGCTAACATACCTGAGACCTTGTGACACTTGTGTCATGATGTAGGACTTGGAATAATTTATGAACCACTTAAAGCTATATTTAGTCATGTATGCTTGTTGTTGCAATATGTTTCTTGTGCCACTTGTTTGAATCTTAATTAGACTTGTTGTGCAACTCTAAAACATATGAGATGTCTAATCTGAAAGTGAAATATTTGATTTATATTTAACCAGCTGGTCGTATGACACTAAACTTGATTAGCTCTTAGCTCTTGGTAGTCAAAGTCCTTGCAATAGATTGACTGAAGTTAAATTGTGCACCATGCCTGATGTGCTTGCTGCCCCTATGGCAGACTGTTATGATGTTTGGTTAACCTTCTCTGTCAGCACACTTATGTCAGTCGATTTATCCATAGGACACACACCTATCGGCCACATACCCTCAACCACACTACAATCGGGTGCACATCTGTAAAACATATCCTCCTCAGCACCAGCCCATCGGCCACATTCTCTTTAGTCTAGTTCCATATTTGTAGTCTCATCAGCTTAAGTTCGATGTTAATGTCCTATTCCACCTGGTTCTTGTAACGGATCCAGTTTAGATGGCCCCATCGGCTAGATGTCACTCAATTATTGTACTGACGTAATCAAATCGATGCAACCACACCTAGTTACCTAGGATAACACTTAAGCACATCTCAGTTAAGCACCGTTAGTGCAGAGTAGGACAATCAGCTACACGGCTGATATTGCCCAGTAGATATAGAAGAACATTAAGGATGGAAACCAGCTACACAGCCGACCCACCAATCGACTGAACACGCCGAGGCCAAACCGTACGAATACATAGTTTGACTAGTCTACCAATACACTGATCGGCTACATTGTGCCGATTCACAAATCTAGCACATGCGCACATATCAGCTCGGCTGATGTTCACACTCTAGACTAGTTTACCAAAGCTCAATCGGATAGTTACATGTCACACGAGTCGAGTAGTTGTTGCACAATCGGTGACTTCCAATATTGAATAGTTGCATACACTGATCGACTAGCGTGCCGATGTTCACAGATCGACTAGTTTGCTAAAAACACAAATCGACTAAGCCGATGCACGCCGTGATCAGCTAGACATCCGATTTAGATAGCATATCGGCTGCACCTGCCGAAACGCACCACCGCAGATCGGCAAGTTACCACAGTAAGAGTTTTTATTAAGCACGGCCGATACAGCTTTGGCCAATCGGCTAGCACCAATAGACATCCAATCGGATAGACCAAAAACATGTTGCTAATCCAATCGGCAAGATCCTTCCTTTTTCTGTCCTTGAAGTACTGTACCTTCAACGTTCCCCTCCATATCAGCCGGTTTGACCTCAGGTAAACCCCAAATCGGTTAATCCCCTTTGATCATACCCAGAGACCACTCCTGCTGATTTCTCTTTTAAACGGAAATCAGCCGATTTCCTAAGGCAAAGTAGACAGCTCCCTCCTTTGCCGATTCCATCGGCTGAACCCTGTTGTTTCCAATAGACTCTGTTGTAATCTTCAACAAATAGCCGATTTTAATCAGTTGTCCAACTAAAGCTCTACCCAAGTTAGTTTCTGATCTTTTTGATTGTTATATGAGTAGTATGTTAAATGAGTGTTGGATTGCAACTTTGTCATGAAGTAAAATAGCTTTATGTGCACATTTTGAATATAATGTTGCATTGCATGTAGATACGACTACTTCCGCAAATGGTACCTACAAGATCTCCCAGGAATCTGCAGAGGATGTTTCTGAAGACCATGCGAACGTTGTTGCAAGATTCTCTGAAGGCCCAAACCCAAGTTCGGAAGATAATAATACTAACATCCCTGACTCCAGCCCCACGAGTAAAGGCAAGCCCCGGTGCATAACCCAGTATTTCAAATTATTACATTTATGCAATCCTATATGTATATATTATATCTTGCATTAAGTCTAGGAATTGGAATGGAACCCTAGATGCATAAATCCTAGGAACCAATGTACTGAATATTAGAAACTGAGTCCGACTAGTGCTATGCTAATAGGACCGGTAGAAGTCGAGTGATTTCCTGTCACTCGCGCGATATAGGAATTGATTGATTACAATCCTGCAATCACTATAAGGATGACGGACGGGGTTATAAGTAGCATCCTGGAAATAAAGGATACCCCGTCTATGTTGATGAATTTGGTTAAGGTCGCAGTGTGTGGTAGTGGCAGTTAAGCGTTTGAAAGTACTAGCCACATAACGCGAAATATGGTAAGCGGTAAGCCTAGTAACCAATCGGCCCGGCAAGTGGACTCGTCCCCCACCACTCGACTTTTATTTTTATGTTTACACGCACCGACTGTGGGAGTACGTTCTGCAAAGCAGACGGGAATACGGTCATGTAGTCGCGCTACAGACGTATGTCCTGCACATTGGATGTGCGTATGGTCCAGCAGTCGCTTGTGGTGGCTTTGTTCCACGACCCGGAATGAAAGGCAAACGGTTGCTTCGGAACGACCTGTTGGTGTTCCAAGCGTGTGAGTTAGGTTTACCTTGCAAGGGTTGAAATTCGATTCAGAATCGTCCGCTTCTCACGAAGATTGAGACTGCTTAACTCTTTTGCCACATAGAGTAACAAGAGCAATGTTGTTCATAAGTAATGCTGATGTATGCTTTAAAGACTCTACCTTGCTTGAGTAGCTATAGGTGCTTACCTAGAATGGTTAAAAGAACTAGAACTTGAAAGCTAAAATATAAAATAAGGACCTACTCTTTGTTGCTTTTCAGCAAAAGCTAAACCTTGAACCTTTTGCAAAGCCTGCATGGTCTAGTTATGGGCTAAGTATACCCAATACCGGGTAAGTCTTGCTGAGTATTAGAGTACTCAGCCTTACTATATGTGTTGTTTCAGGTAATATCTCTGAAGACCCTACTTACCCCATGCCTTGGCCTTATGCTTTGCCTGATGGTTGGTCCGTGGAGTGGGACCCGTCCCGGTCAACCCTGATCATAACGAGTGATGTTATGCCATGGCTTAGCATGACGTCCTTATTGGCGACGAGTATAGTTATCGTACTTTAAATTCCGCTGCTAGAACTTGAACTTTACAACTGGTTTGTAATAATGACTCCTAGTTTGAACCTTTGCTGTTTCTGCAAACTTTGTAATAACTTTGCTAAATGTGGAACTTTGTATTACTTGTGGAAACTTGTGTAAAATAATTTCCCTGTGATGTAAAATATGATGGTGACTGTATCTCTGGACTCACCTTCGTGTGAGGTAACCTTATTTGATCCTGTGTATCGGTGGTTTATCGGGACGTTACCCGACAGGCCAAGGGGTTATACCGTTTGAAGCACGTTGGAGCCCTCGGGAATGGACTCGCGTACTTGAGCCGGCATAATTCAGGTTGGTTCTGCCACACCTGCGAACGTCGCCGAGGTTTTAACTGAACCCCCAAACCAAGGTTCGGAAGTTTGCGACATCCCTGACCCCAGCCCCGCTCAAGAAGGCAAGCCCCGATGCATAACCCAATATTTCAAATTATTGTACTTACACAAGTATTTATATATTTATATTATGCATTAAGTCTAGGAGTTGAAATGAAACCCTAGATGCATGAATCCTAGGAACCTATGTATTGTGCCCGAGTCCTTACGATTAGATGCTATGCTAATAGGACCGGCAGAAGTCAAGTGATTTCCAGTCACTCGTGCGATATAGGAGTTGAATGTTTACTATTCTGCAATCACTCTAGGGATGATGGACGGGGTCATGTGCGGTATCATGACTTGAAAGGTTACCCCATCTGTGTTGATAAAAGTTGATAAGGTTGCAGTGTGTGGTAGCTGTTGTCAAGTGTTTGAAAGTACTAGCCACATACCATAAATATGGTACACACGCACCGACGTGTGGGAATATGTTCCGTACAGCGGACGGGAGTACGGTCATACAGTCATGCTGTAGAGATACGTCCCGCACATGATGTGCGTATGGTCCTACAGTCGCTTGTGGTGGCCCTGATCCATAACCCGGAATATGATGGGAACGGTTGTTCGGAAAGTTAAGTTCCAAACGTGTGAGTTAGGATCCCTTGCAAGGTTATGAAACTCGATTTAGAATAATCCGTTTCTCGCGGAGATTGAGACTGCTTGCTTCTTCTGCCACATAGAGTAAGAACAGAAACTATTGTTGGAATAATCCTGACGGATGATAATCTCTACCTTGTTTGATTAGTATAGGTGCTTACCTAGAATGGTTAATAAAACTAGAATTTGAAAGCTAAAAATTGAAAGTTAGATCATACTCTTTGTTGCTTTTTAGCAAAAGAAACCAGAGCCACTCAACCTCTCATGGTCTAACTTTGGGCTAAGTATACCCCAATCTCGGTTAAGCCTTGCTGAGTATCAGTATACTCAGTCTTGCTAGTCTGTCTTTCAGGTATGGCCTATGAGCCCCAAATGGTTGATCCTACTTGGTCATTTTCTGTACCTCTTGGCTGGTCTGTGGAGTGGGATCCATCCCCGGCTAGCAGTGACCCCCCGGAATGACTTCATGCTTCAGGCTGAGCGTGGTGTCAACGCTGCGATGTGTAGTCGCATTTTTAATTTCCTTCCGCTGCAACTTTGAACAAGCTGTTTAGCTTGTTGTTTCAAACAATGGTTTGTATAAGCTTACTTTAAGTTTGAAACAAGTTTGTAATAATGTTTAATATGTCTGTAAAGTAAAAGTGTGTGAGCTGATGTACGATTGTAAACTCGCCTTCGTGCGAGGTAAACCTACCTCGATCCTGTGTAACCGTGGTTGAATCGGGCGGTGACCCGACAGACCAATGTATTGTCCGTTTGAAGTGCGTTGAGTTAGTATCACATGTGTAGTGATGACTAGCGCACTTGAGCCGGAATAGTTCGAGCGGATTGGTTCTGCCACAGCTGGTACCAGAGCTTAGGTTTACACTTAGAATCAGTATTAAAACTACATCAGCTCTTAAAAATGTTTTTAGGATAAAACTGGCTTAACAAAAGAGTTTACAAAATTGTGTTGGATTCGCTAAGGTGGGTGTTTAGATCGTAAAGCCCTAAGGGTTTATATGGGAAGTAGAAGGTGGCTACTAGTATGTATATGTGTATAGATCAGCTCTAACTTGCAGCACTACTTCTGTCAAAACTTATTTTCGAGCACAACCAACTCTAAGATATCTATTGTATATCTTGATCTTGAGCCTCAACATCAAGATGAAGAGGTAAGAAGGAAAGGATTCTCAGCCAACTGAGGGAGAATTGCCTTCCCGTTGGTGATGTGAACCGAATACTGTTTCTCAAGCAGTGGCTTACTTGAGATGCTGCCAATATATCTGTGGCAGAACCAACCTGAATTATACCGGCTCAAGTACGCGAGTCCTCTCTTGAGGGCTACCTCGTGCTTCAAACGGTATAATACCTTGGCCTGTCGGGTAACGTCCCGATAAACCACCGAATGCAGGATCAAACAAGGTACCTCGCACGAAGGCGAGTCCAGAGATATAAAAGCCATTACACTTTACATCACAGACAGTTATATTACCAAGTACACTAAACATCATCAGTTCCCAGTGAAGGGAGATTATTACAAAACAGGTTTAAGTTTTTAAGCCAAAGCAGCGGAGTTTAAAAGTGTAAATATTGTACACGTCGTTATTACAGATATCATGCTAGCCCTGGCATGATATCACTCGGTGGAATCGGTGTTGGCCGGGGACGGATCCCACTCCACGGACCAACCATCAGGCAAGGGGTAGGGCCACGGTGTAATGAATGCTGGCTCATCAGGGAGATTACCTGAAGTAAATCAACAAAGCAAGGCTGAGTATACTAATACTCAGCAAGACTTACCCGCTCATGGTATACTTAGCCATGTATCTAGACTTATGCAGGCTTTTCAGGTTTTGGTAGAGTTTTCAGCTGAAAAGCAACAAAGAGTAGATCCTTATTTCCAACTTTTAGCTTTCAGATTCTAGTTGATTAATCATTCTAGGTAAGCACCTATAACTACTCACACATGGTAGAATCTTTAATCAAACATCATCTTTGATAGTCACAAAGTTCCTCTTGTTACTCTATGTGGCAAAGGGATTAAACAGTCTCAATCTCCGCGAGAAATGGACGATTCCTGAATCGAATTTCACAACCTTGCAAGGGTAAACCTAACTCACACACTTGGAACACCAAAGGGTCATTCCGAAGCAACCGTTTGCCTTTCATTCCGACTCGTGGATCAGGGCCACCACAAGCGACTGCAGGACCATACGCACTTCCAAAGTGCAAGATGTACGTCTGTAGCGCGACTACAAAACCCGTACTCCTGGTTGCCCAGCAACACGTATTCCTACACGTCGAACAAAGTAACCAAAAGAAGCAAATACATGTGGTGGGGGGTATGTCCACTTCTCGGGCCGATTGGTTACTAGGCTTACCGCTTACCATATTTCACGGCATGTGGCTAGTACTTTCAAACACTTAACCACCGCTACCACACCCTGCGACCTTATCAAGTTCCACGACACAGACGGGGTATCATCTTAACCATGATACCTCACAAAATTCCCGTCCGTCATCCTTATAGTGATAACATGGATGTAAACATTACAATTCCTAGGTCGCGCGAGTGACAGGAAATCACTCGACTTCTACCGGTCCTATAAGCAGAGCAGCTATTCGGACTCAAGTACTAGTGTTTAATACATCGGTTCCTGGAATTATGCAGCTAAGGTTTCCAAACAACTCCTAAGAACTTAATGCATAAAGACATATATAAATAGTATAGTTTGCAGTGTAATAAAGTAGGGTTATGTCCGGGGCTTGCCTTCGTTGGTGGGGCTGGGGTTAGTCAAATTAATATCTTCCGAACCTTGGTTCGGGGCTTCAGAGAATTCCACGACGAGGTTCCCGGGGTCTTCAGAACAAACTCCTTCTGGTTCCGGAATCAGCTGATAATCTCCGTCAGCGAGAGTGGTCGAGTCTATATGAGATGCAAAGTTACAAGTTATGGAATGCATATACTTTTATGTTATTTCACAATAAAGTTGCAATCCAAACAAAAGAACATTACATTTCGACAATAACCTAACTACCCTGCACTGGGCAGTCATTTATCAAGTATTAATTATTTTATCTCAATACATTAAATAGCTAAGTTAACCCTACTAAGTGTCTAACTAGTGGTATGGGGCAACAGGTTGGGTGTGTTTCTAATAATTATATTAAATAACTTTACTTATTTATTATATTAATTACTTACATGAACCTTAAGTTACAGTACCCTAAAATATTTCCATGATTTTTGAACATTTAAATGTATAAATATTAATTATACAAAGTAAACTACTCATTATTTCTAATTAAACTTGCACATTAAGAAAATAATACTTAATTACTAGGATAATTATTTTTCTTAAATTCTACATGTTAAAAGAAAACTAACACAACTGGTTTCACCATTTTATCATTTTTCTATGAATTACTATGCATTTCTTAAGCCTACAAGTAACCAAACTTAACATTTAAATTAGATCATCAAACATTCAGAAACTGATTTTTATCCCTTAAGTAAAGTTGTAGATCTTTATCTAAGGATTCCAACAAAATTTAGTTTGCATTTTTATGATTTTTCTCCGAATTGATATAGCATTTCTAAGTTGACAGCATAAATTACACAAGAGGTCCTTTGAGCACTATTCATCTGAGTCCAAGGCTGTGCACATAACCCCCTGGATTTTCAAGTCTTCTAACACGAGATCCCTGGGCTGTGAACCGAAGCAGAGCAAGGCGAGAGTGGTCCTGTTCCGGCGACGGCGGTCACCGGCGGCGAGGTCCAAGGGCAGGAGAGGACTCAGGGGCTTACGGTGGTTCTGTGGCACTACTTGTCGAGGGCTGGGGTGGCCGGAATGATAGAGCTCGACGGAAGCCCGAGGCGGCGGCGGAAAGGTCACCATCGACGGCGAGGCTCCGGTGATCAACGTCGGCAAGGGACCTGGGCACGAGAACCAGTAAGTCATGAGGAAGGTGTACGTGCAACCAATTGGAAGCAATCGTGTCGGATTCGAGGTGACCGACGGAGACAGTAGTGGCGGCGGCGAAGAGGAAAGCCGGCGAGCTTCGGGAGGACGATGTGCTGGACTATAGAGCCAACGGATGGGTCGTGGAGCTTCACAGGGATGATGTGGTGCTGGCTAGGGTGTTGTGGTGGCGCGAAAAGGCTCGGGGTGAGCTGTCCACGACGAGGCCGAAGACGGCGACGGCAGCGCTCGTCGGAGGCGAAGTTCTAGTTGAAATTGGGAGGCAACAGAGGGTCGTCGAGCATGAGCAGGCAACGGGGAAACTTGCGCGAGGATGGATTAGGGCGGAGGAGACCTGGTGTTGGCTGTCCACGGGAATGCCGTGCGCGGCCAGAGCAAGAGAAGACGGCGGCGGTGGAATGTGGTTTGGGCGCTCGGAATTGACACGGGAACTGGAGGAACAGGATGTAGAGGTGAGGGTAATGCTGTTGCGTGCGAGAGACCGAGAGTTAAGGCGTCGGGGTGGGCTGTCCACAGCGACGAGGAGGTGGCGGCCGGCGGAGGCTCGGGGTAATCATGGCGCGCGCGCGGGAGGCCACCAGGGGAGAGGAATTGGACCGGGAGAGGAAGAAGGCGACACGTGGAAAAGATCCCAGCTGGAGGTGGCGCTGCGGCGGCGGTGAAGCGGCGTCCAGAGGGGCAGCGCTGCTGGCGGCAGGCGAGCAGAGCAGGGACCCACGTGCGCGAGGAGGAAGAAGAGAGGGGAAAGGGGTCCAGGGGACTTATTTGTGATTTCCAAAGAATTCAGGGACCTCTCGGTAAACTAAGATTTCTCACTGCTACAAAGGTCAAATGAGAAAATGGTCAACATGAAAGTTGTAGAGTTTTTCAAACTCTACAACATTATTTTAGGGCTTAAGTTCAGAAAATCAAAGTTTTCAACTCTTTAAGTTAAGTTTATGAATAAAGGTGGAATTTAAATTACTTTTGTCTTTATTCAAAGAATTTGACCAAACTTTGGGTATGTTCACACATTTTCCTGGAATGTCATGATTACTTGTGTTTTTATACATTAGTCCTTAAGTAAAGCTGAATTTGACTTTTATATTCCAACCATTTCACATGTAAACCCTTATAGTTGTGTTAATTACACATAGGTCCTTAGTTTCATACAAAGTCTATTTCTCTTAGGTTTTAACTTAATATTTGTACTTTTCTTCTCTATGGTCATTTGAATTTGACATTTAATAACATTTTTACACAATTGCACATAGGGACTTATAAAATTTATAATTTACAAATATACCCCTAGTTCTCTGTACAACTCATATACACCTTAGCATGCATACAACTTACTAATACCTAGTGTCTATATTTCTAATTACCTGAATGTTACAGCCTTCCCCCCTTAAAAAGAATCTCGTCCCGAGATTCCGAAGCTGAACAGAATCGGATGATTAGATTTGGGGATTGGCTTGAAGGAAGTCTGGGAAATTTCGTTGAAGATAAGACTCTGTTTCCCAAGTCGCTTCTTCCTCGGTGTGATGATCCCATAAGATTTTGTACATCTTAACTGCCCTTCTTCTGGTGAGTCTTTACTTGGTATCCAGGATTCGAAGAGGTTGCTCGATATAAGATAGATCGGGTTCAATCTCAATGGCACAAGTCTCCACGATTTCTGTGGGTACTTTGACACATTTCCTAAGTTGAGAGACGTGGAAAACATCGTGAATGGCAGCTAATTGAGATGGAAGGCGAAGTTTGTAAGCCACTAGGCCACAAACATTGAGAATTTCGAAAGGTCCGACATATCGGGGTGCTAATTTCCCCTTTATGCCGAAACGTTGGACGCCTTTGGTAGGAGATACTCGGAGATAGATGAAATCTCCTACTTGGAATTGCAGAGGTTTCCTCCTCTTATCTGCGTAGCTTTTCTGTCTGGACTGAGCGGTTTTAAGATTAGATTGAATAACCTTAACCCTATCTTCAGCTTCAACGACTAGGTCTGGTCCGAAGATTTTGCGTTCACCGGTCTCAGACCAACTCAAAGGAGTTCGACATCTGCGACTGTATAACGCTTCAAAAGGAGCCATTTGAAGACTAGCTTGATAACTGTTGTTATAAGAGAATTCAGCTAGAGCAAGGCATTTGTCCCAGCTTGTACCATAATGAATAATACAAGCTCAGAGCATGTCTTCAAGGATTTGGTTAACTCGCTCAGTTTGTCCATCAGTCTGGGGATGATATGCGGAACTTCGGATCAGTTTAGTTCCTAGAGCTGATTGTAACTGTTCCTAGAAACGTGCAATGAACTGGGGTCCTCTATCAGAGATGATAGTTTTAGGAACACCGTGCAATCGAACGATTTGATCTAGATAGATCTCTGCATACTTCTTAGTTGAATAAGTGGTATGCACAGGAAGAAAATGAGCTGTTTTTGTGAGTCTATCAATGATTACCCATATGGAGTCATGCTTTTGAGATGTGTTGGGAAGACCGACAATAAAATCCATGCTAATGTCTTCCCATTTCCATGACGGAATGGGTAATGGTTGAAGTGTACCAGAAGCTTTTAAGTGGCTGGCTTTGACTCTTTGGCAAGTATCATACTTAGATACATATTTGGCAATTTCTCTTTTCATTCTGGTCCAACAAAAATGTTGCCGTAGATCTTGATACATCTTGGTGCTACCAGGATGAATAGAGAACTTGGATAGATGTGCCTCATCAAGGATTTGTTTGCGAAGGGGATGATCTTTAGGTACAACAATGCGATTGTTGAACCATAGGACTCCTTGATGATCAGTGTGAAAGCATTTATATTTGGCTTCTCCCAGAGATAGCTTTGATTTGATGATTTTGATACCCTCATCATGTAGTTGCGACATGATGATTCTATCTTGAAGAGTAGACTCAATGGATAGTAGATTCAGACTACCTTGAGGAATGATCTCTAAATTGAGCTTTCTCATCTGATGGCAGAGAGTGTCACTGAAAGTTGTTATGGATAAACAATGATAGTGTGCTTTGCGGCTAAGGGCATCCGCAACCACATTAGCTTTGCCTGGATGGTAGTGTACCTCAAGGTCATAGTCTTTAATCAATTCTAACCAACGCCTTTGCCTCATATTTAGGTCAGCTTGAGTGAAAATATACTTGAGGCTCTTATGGTCAGTGTAGATATTACACTTAGCGCCCATAAGATGATGTCTCCAGATCTTGAGAGCATGGATAACTGATGCTAATTCAAGATCATGTGTTGGATAGTTTTGCTCATGAGTCTGAAGTGCTCGGGATGCATAAGCAATAACCCGGTTGTTTTGCATAAGGACACAACCAAGGCCAATTCCGGAAGCATCGCAATAGACATCAAAAGGTTGAGTGCTATCGGGTTGAGCTAGCACTGGAGCAGTTGTCAAAAGTTTTCTCAAGGTATGGAATGCTTCCTGACATTTGTCATTCCAGCAGAATTTAACTTCTTTCTTTAATAGCTCAGTCATGGGTTTAGCTATCTTGGAAAAGTCTGGAATGAATCGGCGATAGTATCCCGCCAATCCAAAAAACTTCGTATTTGATGGACTGAAGTTGGAGGTTTCCAGTCCATAACCTCCTGGACTTTGGTTGGATCAATCGATATGCCTTCACTAGAGATAGTATGTCCCAAAAATTTCACACTATCCAGCCAGAATTCACATTTCGAGAATTTGGCATAAAGGCGACGATCACGTAGTCGTTGAAGAATGACACGTAAATGATTAGCATGGTCTTCTTTGGTTTTGGAGTATATTAGAATGTCATCAATGAAGACCACGACGAATTTGTCGAGTTCCGGCATGAATACTGAATTCATAAGATACATGAAATATGCCGGTGCATTAGTAAGTCCAAATGACATAACCAGATATTCGTAAAGTCCATATCTAGTCGAGAAGGCTGTTTTTGGAATATCACAAGGCCTAATCTTGATCTGATGATAACCAGAGCGTAAGTCAATCTTAGAGAAGACCTTAGCTCCGGCTAGCTGATCGAACAAAATGTCAATGCGGGGAAGAGGGTACTTATTTTTGATGGTAACCGCATTGAGTGGACGGTAATCGACACATAGCCTTAGGCTATCGTCTTTCTTCTTGACAAAGGGAGCAGAGCAACCCCAAGGTGAGGCACTTGGACGTATATAACCCTTATCAAGAAGATCTTGGAGCTGAATTTTCAGTTCTGCTAATTCATTTGGAGGCATGCGATACGGCCTCTTTGAAATCGGAGCAGTGCCCGGTTGAAGTTCAATGATAAACTCGATGTCTCTATCTGGTGGCATTCCAGGCAAGTCGTCTGGAAAGACATCGGGGTATTCACATACTATAGGAATATCTTTGACTTGGATATTTGTGATGGCATAGGTGCAAGGATGCAAACATTTTGGCTGAGGCAGATAAAGGGTGGTGATCCCATAGTATGGTGAATCAATTTCAACAACTCGGGAAGAAATATCTAGTCGCACTTGATGTTTAGTCATCCAGTCTGTCCCAAGTATAATATCAATACCCTCCAAACTTAGTAAAACCAAATCAGTTTTGATTTCTTTACTACCTAACTGAATTGGCACATTTCTACTCATTTGGTTGGAGGTAATATTTCCTCCAGGGGTAGAGATCATATATGACCCCTGGGTAGAACTAAGATCGAGTCCAATTCGGGTACCACAGTTGTTACTAATAAAGCTATGTGTTGCTCCTGAATCAAATAATGTAACAACTAGTTTGTGGTGAATAGAGAATGTACCCGACATGACAGGAGCTCCATCTGGAAGTTCTGCTAGAGTGGTGAAATTAATCCGCCCTTGCCGGACTTGCATTACCGGTTTCTTGCCCTTGTTCTGGTTCCCCTGAATAGAGTTCTGCCCTTGATTAGGTTTCTTGGGCCGCGGACAATCTCTAATGAAATGATCCGCGCTTCCGCAATTGAAACAGCGATAATTGCTGCTTCTCTGTGGCACTTGTTGCACATTTGGCCGTGGGCCAGATGGTTGCGGTTGTTGCGGAGGAATAGGAGGTCTGTACCTTCCTTGCTGTTGGGGCGGCCTAAAAACTAATCTACCATTTGGGGCATTCCGCTGTGGTGCTCTGGACGGCGTATTTGGAACAACCCGATACCTCAGTAATTGAGCACTCGAGGGTCCAGTAGGGTTCTTTCTCTTTTTCTCAGCATAATGTGCCATAATGCAATCTTCTTGAGTTAAGGCCATATTAACCAGCTCGCTGAAAGTATTTGCCCTCACAAGATTCAGGCGTTCCTTGAGCTTGGTATTAAGGCCTCGACGGAAACGATCTTGTTTCTTGGCATCATTGTCCGCATGATATCCCGCATATTGACACAGATGATTGAAGTTCTGTGCATACTGCAGGACTGTACTGGTGCCTTGAATAAGTGCCAAGAATTCATTCAGCTTTCGCTCCAGCAATCCTTCAGGAATATAGTGTGCTCTAAAGGCTGCCCGAAACTCATCCCAGGCGATAACATGCCCTGCAGGTTGCATGGCATAGAAATTGTCCCACCAGATCCGAGTAGCACCTCGGAGTTGCTGGGCGGCAAAGGAAGCTTTGCTTGAGTCCGCACAAGGTATTGTCAATAGAGCGAACTTCGATTCAATGATATGGAGCCAAGCATCGGCATCCAAGGGTTCTTCAGCTTTACTAAAGAATGGAGGCTGGGTACTAATGAAATCCTGGTAACTGGCCACGGGAGGATTGCGGTCATCACGACCTCCGCGGAACTGTTGATGTTGCTGGTTCAGTTGTGCTTGAACCAGCAAGTTAAGCAACTCAGTTTGCCGATCCATAACCTCGGCAAGGTTAGGAAGTGGTGGTGGCGGTTGTTCAGAACCGCTAGCCTGATCTGCCCGGAAACCTTCCGGGGTTCCACGCGTGGCTCCAACCATCTGAAACAAAGGAGATGTCCATTATTAACCATATAGCCTTACTCCCAATTTCAGAAGATATATGACTTAGATAAACAATGCACATACTCCATTCAATCATCTCATTTCAGAATCATAAGGATAATGAACAGGATGATAAAATAGGAAACTTATATTACAATACTGGTTCTGATTGTTATTCGCATCACACATCCGAAAGATCCCTACGCAAGCCATCTATGTTACAACAAATGGCATAAGATCTAGCTAAGTTACATACTACCTAAGTTATTACACTCCCCACAAGTTACATCTAGCTAGTCGACGATTTATGACTCTAGAAATCATCGAAGTTGCCTATAGACGACTGACTGCCAGAGGGAGAGTGATAGGGACTAAGAACAGGATCCCCATGCTCAGAGTCAATCTCTGAAACACCCTCAATCTCTTTTGGATCTTCTTCTTCTTCTTCAGGTATTATGGGTATAGCGGGAAGTATCGGTTGCTGCTGCAGTTCCTCAATGTGAGCCTAGGCATCATCAGCTTCAAGTATCAGATCATGAATTTATGCCTGTAGGAACTCAATAACAGTGTCACGCTGAGTGATAATATGATCACTCTCATTGATCTGATCTTCTCGATGAAGGATTGTCTCATCCCTTGCTGCAATGATTTCATCCTTTTGAGTCACCAAGGCTTGTAATTCCACTATTTGGGTCACTTGGCGGTCAGCATTCCGATAGTGGCTTTGAGCCACACCAGTTAACTTACTCATACCGTGACGCAGTAGAATCTGGTAATGATGTTGCACGTCCATGAACCTGGTAATGATACGGATGGTTTCTTCAGCCAGATCTCCTAGCATATGACCAAGATGCTCTGTCCGAAAATTCCATTCTGAATTATCAGGGTCAATGGTAGGAAATAAACCAATAGGATATGCAGCAACTTCAGTCGGATGCTGATTACAGAAAAGCTTGATAGCTTCCAAGGCAGCAGTTTCAAGGGTATCAACCAGACGATATCCAACCACTTCCACTTCTATGGGATGCCATGAGGAGCGGAAAGGGTGTTGAGGAATTATCATCTTAACCTGGCATCGAGGAACTCCTTCACGATATTCTACCCCATCGTATTGAGGAGGCTCTGTATAATGAAACAGACTTAAGGATTCCCACAAGAGACGAGGAAACCCTTCCCAATGTAAAGCATTGGTGTGGAAGTGCCCCTCCTGATCCCAAAAGGCATTGGAAGGAGCAGCCATCTGCGACAACAATGCAAATGGTAAGATATATTTACCCTGCGGAAAGCTCTCAAGGTAAATGGATTAAGATAGCTGATTCTGATAACAGCAAAGGCTGGAAATCAGATGGATACTTAAGGGACTCAACTAAAGATTGTTATTTACCCAAACTAAGAAATACCAACATGTTACCTATTTCTTAAAGCAACAAAATTAAAGATCCATTTTGTTGGTTAATGTATTATGCATGCACGCACTATTCGATTCTAACAAATAAAAATAACTGCCAAGTAATCTTGGTCTTACGTGGTTAGTTACGGTGGCACAATATAAATACATCTCTCTCTATTAACTAGTCGATAAGTTCTATCCGTCCTAATTTTGTAATCGTGGTTAGTGTACCTGCAGAAAATCACAATACATATATATATATATATCCAATGAACCTTTCATGCCAGCATGTCATGAAAGCGTCCCCATTCATTACTGCTCACTATAGAAACAGCATCTGTACAATTACCGCCGTACAGACAACGTTAACATACGTTATCGAAACAACGTATTCACAGGGGTACCGCAAAATGCGGGGGTATGAACAGCGATCGCCATACCCTGCGCCGAACCATATACTCCCAATGTAGTCAACCAAAGTTGGTACATTGGCAGCCTCTCAAGTAAGCCACTGCTTGAGAAATAGCGTTCGGTTCGCATCACCGACAGGAAGGCCAAGCTCCCTCTGTTGGCTGAGGATCCTTACCTTCTTACCTCACGATCGAAGATGTCGTTACAGAAAGTAAGGTTGGGTTGTGCATAAATTTAAGTTTCAACAGAAAAGTAATGCTGGAAGTTAGAGTTATATACATATATGTTACAGCCACCTCTAATTCCCTTATAACATTACCCTAGGGCTTTACGTACTATACATAAACCTTAACGAATTCAACGTAGTTTGCAAATACTTGATTAATCAAATTTTATACTATAAAATTACTTTTAGGGCTAATATATCTCCAGGGTACACTTGTTAGCTCTGATACCAGCTGTGGCAGAACCAACCTAAATTATACCGGCTCAAGTACGCGAGTCCTCTCTTGAGGGCTACCTCGTGCTTCAAACGGTATAATACCTTGGCCTGTCGGGTAACGTCCCGATAAACCACCGAATGCAGGATCAAACAAGGTACCTCGCATGAAGGCGAGTCCAGAGATATAAAAGCCATTACACTTTACATCACAGGCAGTTATATTACCAAGTACACTAAACATCATCAGTTCCTAGTGAAGGGAGATTATTACAAAACAGGTTTAAGTTTTTAAGCCAAAGCAGCGGAGTTTAAAAGTGTAAATATTGTACACGTCGTTATTACAGATATCATGCTAGCCCTGGCATGATATCACTCGGTGGAATCGGTGTTGGCCGGGGACGGATCCCACTCCACGGACCAACCATCAGGCAAGGGGTAGGGCCACGGTGTAATGAATGCTGGCTCATCAGGGAGATTACCTGAAGTAAATCAACAAAGCAAGGCTGAGTATACTAATACTCAGCAAGACTTACCCGCTCATGGTATACTTAGCCATGTATCTAGACTTATGCAGGCTTTTCAGGTTTTGGTAGAGTTTTCAGCTGAAAAGCAACAAAGAGTAGATCCTTATTTCCAACTTTTAGCTTTCAGATTCTAGTTGATTAACCATTCTAGGTAAGCACCTATAACTACTCACACATGGTAGAATCTTTAATCAAACATCATCTTTGATAGTCACAAAGTTCCTCTTGTTACTCTATGTGGCAAAGGGATTAAGCAGTCTCAATCTCCGCGAGAAACGGACGATTCCTGAATCGAATTTCACAAAGAATTCAGGGACCTCTCGGTAAACTAAGATTTCTCACTGCTACAAAGGTCAAATGAGAAAATGGTCAACATGAAAGTTGTAGAGTTTTTCAAACTCTACAACATTATTTTAGGGCTTAAGTTCAGAAAATCAAAGTTTTCAACTCTTTAAGTTAAGTTTATGAATAAAGGTGGAATTTAAATTACTTTTGTCTTTATTCAAAGAATTTGATCAAACTTTGGGTTTGTTCACACATTTTCCTGGAATGTCATGATTACTTGTGTTTTTATACATTAGTCCTTAAGTAAAGCTGAATTTGACTTTTATATTCCAACCATTTCACATGTAAACCCTTATAGTTGTGTTAATTACACATAGGTCCTTAGTTTCATACAAAGTCTATTTCTCTTAGGTTTTAACTTAATATTTGTACTTTTCTTCTCTATGGTCATTTGAATTTGACATTTAGTAACATGTTTACACAATTGCACATAGGGACTTATAAAATTCTTTACAAATATACCCCTAGTTCTCTGTACAACTCATATACACCTTAGCATGCATACAACTTACTAATACCTAGTGTCTATATTTCTAATTACCTGAATGTTACAATATCAACGCTTAGTTGATCATATTGGGAGTATATGGTTCGGCACGGGGTATGGTGATCGCTATTCATACCCCCATTTTATACGATACCCCCGTGAATACATTGCAGATGTAACGTATGTTAACGTCATCCGTACGGCAGGAATTGTACGGATACTATTTTTATAGTGAATAGTAATGTTTGGAGACGCTTTCATGTCATGCTGCCATGAAAGGTTCATGTTATATAAATGTGGTTTCTGCAGGTACACTAACCACGATTAAGAGGTTAAGATGGATAGGATTTATCGACTAGTTATTAGAGAGAGACGTAAATACTGTGCCACCGAGACTAACCACGTAAGTCCAAAGATATTTGGCAGTTGTTTTCAGTTGTGAGGTCGAGTAGTACGTGCATTCATAAACCATGAATCAATTTAAGCAAGTTGAATAGTTGATGCTCTTAATGGTTGCTAAGGACATCTGGAGTGTTGTCTATCCCGAGTACAGTCTTGTTATGATCTTTAAGATACTCAACTCTAAGAATATCTCAGCATTCATCTGATTTCCAACCTTTGCTGTTACCAGAATCGGTTGTCTCGTTCCATTTACCTTGTGAGTTCTCAGCAGGGTAATTATAATCTTACTATCTAAATTCTTGCTTCAGATGGTGGCTCCTCCAAACGTATTTTGGGATCACGCAGGGCATCTCCATACCAATGCCTTGCATTGGGAGGGTTTTCCACGTCTTTTGTGGGAGTCACTTAGGCTGTTCTTCTACACTGAGGCTCCACAGTACGATGGAGTGGAATATAGGGAGGAAGGTGTTCCTCAGTGCAGAGTTAAGATGACCATTCCTCAGCACCCTTTTCGCTCTCTGTGGCAGCCCATCGTGGTCGATGTGGTTGGCTATCGTCTCGTCAACACCTTTGAGACCGCAGTTCTTGAGGCCATCCACACTTTCTGCGACCAGCATCCCGCAGAAGTTGCCGGGCATCCTATCAGCTTATTCCCTGCAATAGATTCCAGTGATCCCGAGTGGAATTTTTGGATAGCTCATTATGGCCACATGTTGGGAGATTTAGCCGAAGAGACGCTCCGTGGTACGATCAGGTTCATAAACGCCCAGCACCACTATCAGATCCTGCTACACCGTGGTATAAATTAGCTAACTGGCATAGCTCAAGGTCACTACAGGAATGCTGATCGCCAGGTCACTCAGATAATAGAGCTCCAAGCATTGGTCACGGAAAAGGAGGAGATTATCGCAGAGCGAGACGAGACCATCACTCACCGGGAGGATCAAATCAACGAGAGTGATGCAATAATCACTCAACGCAACACGATCATCGAGTTCCTCTAGGAGCAAGTCCATGACCTCATCCTTGAGGTTGACGACGCCCTCACCCAGATCAACAAACTTCAGCAGCAGCCAGCGCCTCCTGCTATACCTGAAGCACCTGAAGGCGAAGAAGAAGAACCCAAGGAAATTGAGGGAGTTTCTGATCTCGACTCCGAGCACGGAAACCTAGAGCCCAACCCTCAGCCAGATCACTCCTCTTCCGGCAGCCAGTAAATAGTGTAGAATAGTGTGACATAGGTAGTAGGTAGTCTACCTGGACCCAGGGCCACTTGTAGTATTATATGTGGCGTGTGTACGTGTAGCTTGATTGTTAGCAAGCAGACCCCTTTCATGTAATGTACTAAGGGTTATCAGTTCCTGCTTTGAATCTAAGCTTTGAGTCTTGATGTTTCATATTGATATCCTTGCACTTGGATGTGATGGTTGAGCAGAATGGGTGGTTGCATATCCTTTTCAGCCGCAGTTTGTCTTCTAAAAATGGGAGCAAGAACATTGTTGTTAATAATGGACACCTCTTTTGTTTCAGATGGTTGGAGCTACACGAGGAACCCCGGAGGGATTCTGTCCGGACCAAGCCAGCGGTTCCCAGCAACCCCCACCAGCACCGCCAAACCTAGCTGAGGTTATGGCACGATAGACGGAACTCATCAACCAGTTAGTACAGGCCCAGATGAGCCAGTTTCATCACCAGTCCTGAGGCCGCGATGAACATCCATCGGCTGGCTACCAAGACTTCTTCAGCACCCAGCCTCCTTTGTTCCATAAGACAGATGAGCCCCTTGATGCCGACGCATGGCTCCGCACTATAGAGTCCAAATTCGCATTGTTGTCTGTACTGTGCTCAGATGCGAACAAGGCACTCTTCGCGGCTCAACAACTTCGCGGCACCGCCCGCATATGGTGGGACCACTACTACGCCATGCAGCCGGCTGGTCATGTTGTCACATGGAATGAATTTCGGACTGCTTTCAGAGCGCACCACATTCCAGAAGGACTCATTGAGCGAAAGCTCAATGAATTTTTGACCTTGACCCAGGGCACCCGCACTGTCATACAGTATGCACAGGCTTTCAATCACCTGTGCCAGTACATGGGTTATCATGCGGACACGGACACCCGTAAGCGAGATCGCTTCCGTCGAGGCCTCAACACCAAGCTCAAGGAGAGGCTGAATCTGGTAAGGGCCGACAACTTCAATGAGTTGGTCAATATGGCCATCACTCAAGAGGATTGCATCTCGGCCCATCGGGCAGAAAAGAAATGAAAGACCCCCACTGGACCCTCAAATGCACAACCGCCAAGATATCGGTTGGTCCAGAACACCGCTACCAGAGCCCCACCCCGAAACAATCTACCAGGCAGATGGGTAGCTAGGCCTCCCCAGTAGGCTCGATTCAATCGGCCTCCGACATCGCAACCCCAGCAGCAATAGCAGCAAGGCCCGAGGCCGAGCTTTCCACCGTCCAACCAAGGAAACAACAACAACTGTTGTTTCAACTGCAGCAGCTCGTCCCATTTCATCCAGGATTGCCCTCAGCCCAGGAAATCCTTCCAAGGGCAAACATCCAGCCCGAACAACAAGGGCAAGGGCAAGAAGCAGATGGTGTTGGTTCGCCAGGGGAGGGTGGACTTCACAATGCAGATGGTGCGCCCATAATGACAGGTACTTTCTCTATAAATCATCTACCCGTGATTATACTTTTTGATTCGGGTGCAACCCATAGTTTTATTAGTTCAAAGTGTGCAACAAAAGTAGGCATGGATTTCTATCCTACTAGGGGAGCCTATATGATAGCAACTCCTGGTGGTAAAACTACCTCAAACCAAGCCTGTAGAAGTGTGCCAATTCAGTTGGGTAGCAATCTGGTAAAGACAGATTTGCTAGTATTGGACCTAGAAGGAATGGATATCCTGCTAGGTATGGATTGGATGACTAGGCACCAGGTGTCACTAGATATCTCTTCCCGAGCTGTGGAGATAGACTTACCTCACCAAGGAACTTCTATTCTCTATCTTCCACAACGGGAGTACAACCACTCTTGTGCCTATGCTGTAGAAGGGATCAAGTTAGAAGACATCCCTGTTGTCTATGAGTACCCAGATGTTTTTCCAGATGATTTGCCTGGAATGCCTCCGGACAGGGATATTGAGTTTGTCATAGAACTACAACCCAGCACGGCCCCCATCTCTAAGAGTCCCTATCGTATGCCACCCAATGAGCTGGCAGAATTGAAAATCCAACTCCAGGACCTCCTAGATAAGGGTTTCATTCATCCAAGTGCTTCACCATGGGGTTGTCTAGCCCTATTTGTGAAGAAAAAGGACAACAGTCTAAGGCTGTGTGTAGATTATCGTCCTCTCAATGTGGTAACGATCAAAAACAAGTATCCTCTACCCCGCATTGACATTCTGTTCGATCAGTTAGCCGGAGCCAAGATATTCTCTAAGATTGACCTCCACTCCGGATATCATCAGATCAAAATCCTGTCTAGCGACATTCTGAACACAGCATTCTCTATCAGATATGGACTCTATGAATATCTGGTCATGTCATTTGGTCTTACCAATGCACCCGCATACTTCATGTATCTCATGAACTCTGTCTTCATGCAAGAACTCGATAAGTTCGTAGTGGTCTTCATTGACGATATTCTCATCTATTCCAAAAACTCAGAAGACCATGCGAAACATCTTCATTTTGTTCTTCAGAGGTTGAGAGACCACAACTTGTATGCCAGATTCTCCAAATGCAGTTTTGGCTAGATACCGTTAAATTTCTAGTCACACTATCTCTAGTGACGGTATATCCGTTGATCCCAGTAAAGTCCAAGAAGTGTTGGACTGGAAGCCTCCTACTTCAGTCCATCAAATCCACAGTTTTCTCGGTCTAGCTGGCTATTATCGACGTTTCATTCCTGATTTCTCAAGAATAGCCAAGCCTATGACTGAATTGCTTAAGCAAGGAGTTAAATTCTCCTAGGATCAGAAGTGTGAAGATGCATTCCACACCCTAAGAGCACATCTTACTACTGCCCCAGTGTTAGCTCAACCGGATGTTTCCAAACCTTTTGATATCTATTGTGATGCTTCAGGCATCGGACTTGGTTGTGTGCTTATGCAAGACAATCGAGTGCTTGCTTATGCATCGCAAGCACTTAGGACTCATGAACAGAACTATCCTACTCATGATCTTGAACTCGCAGCCGTTATCCATGCACTCAAAATTTGGAGACATCATCTAATGGGTGCAAAGTGCCATATCTACACTGACCATAAGAGCATCACGTACATCTTTACACAAGCAGATCTTAGTATGAGGCAAAGATGTTGGCTGGAACTCATAAAAGATTATGATCTAGAAGTGCATTATCATCCAGGCAAGGCCAATGTAGTTGAGGATGCACTTAGCCGCAAGGCGCATTGCTCTTGCTTATCAGTAGAAGCCTTTAGTGAAACCCTTTGTTGGGAAATGAGCAAGCTCAATCTTGAGATCATTTCTCAAGGTAGCTTGAACCATCTCTCAGTTGAAGCTACACTTAGAGATAACATCATCCTGGCACAATAGCACGACAAAGGGGTCAAAATCATTAGGCAGAAGATAGCACAAGAAGAAGAAAAATACAAATGCTTTCGAGTAGATCGTGAAGGAGTGCTATGGTTCAATGAGCGTATCGTTGTACCTAAAGACCATAAGCTTGGAAAGCAGATTTTGGATGAGGCCCATTTGCCCAAATTTTCCATACAGGTCGGCAGTACCAAGATGTACCAGGACTTGAAACAAAACTTCTAGTGGACTCGCATGAAGCGAGAAATTGCAAGATATGTCTCGGAGTGTGATATCTGCCAAAGGGTTAAGGCTAGTCATCTGAAGACTGCTGGTATTCTTCAACCTTTACCCATTCCCTCTTGGAAGTGGGAGGATATCAGCATTGATTTCATCATTGGTTTACCCAACACTTCACAGAGACATGATTCTATTTGGGTAATCATCGATCGATTAACCAAGACCGCCCATTTTCTTCCTATGCATAGTACCTACAACGCCAAAAAGTATGTTGAGATCTATCTAGATCAAATCGTTCATCTTCATGGAGTGCCTAAGACGATCATCTCTAATCGTGGAGCACAATTCATCGCTCGATTCTGGGAGCAACTTCAATATGCTCTTGGAACTAAGTTAATCCGAAGCTCCGCATATCATCCTCAAACAGACGGACAAACAGAAAGGATAAATCAAATTCTAGAAGATATGCTCAGAGCCTGTGTACTTCAGTATGACAAGAACTGGAACAAATGCTTGTCGTTGGCAGAATTCTCCTACAACAACAGTTATCAGACAAGTATTAAGACGGCTCCGTTCGAAGCATTATATGGTCGCCGATGCCGAACTCCTTTGAGTTGGTCACAAACCGGGAAGCGTAAAATCTTTGGACCTGACCTTGTCACTAAAGTAGAGGATAAGGTGAAGACTATACAGAATAATCTAAAAGCAGCCCAATCTCAGCAGAAAAGCTACGCTGACATACACAGGAGACCAATACAGTTTCAAGTCGGAGACTTTGTATACCTCCGAGTATCTCCTACACGAGGTGTTCAATGGTTCGGCGTAAAAGGAAAACTTGCCCCTCGTTATATCGGACCCATTGAAATCATTGAAGTCTGCGGACCCGTAGCTTACCGTCTTCAACTTCCTCCTCAACTAGCGGCCATCCATAATATCTTCCATGTATCTCAACTTAGGAAATGCATCAAAATTCCTATTGAGATCATTAATTCCCAATCCCTTGACATCCAATCAGATTTATCTTATACCGAACATCCGATCAGAATACTAGATACCAAAGAAAGGAGTACTAGAAGGGAAACCATCCGGATGTTCAAAATTCAGTGGAATCATCACACTGAAGAAGAAGCGACTTGGGAAACCGAGTCATATCTTCAACGTCACTATCCAGACTTCCTTCAAGCCAACCTCTAAATTTGATCGTCCGAATTCCATTCTATTCCGAAATCTCGGGACGAGAGATTCTTTTTAGGGGGGAAGGCTGTGACATTCAGGTACTTGGGATTAAAACACACTAGATTTTAGTATGAAGTTATGTGCTTGATCTTGTGTATATGTGTTTAAAAATTTAAATGCAAAGGGAAAAGGATCTTTTTGTAATTTTGGAAAATTCAGGTCCTTTTGTGCAAAATGTGAGTGAGTGGTAGGTAATTTCAAAACTTGTAAAGGTTGTTTTGCAAAAAGATAAGAACTTACTTTTAAACCACAGATAGACGTGAAACTACCTCTAGGATTCAATTGGAGTGTAGTTTTTAAATAGGATTTATCTAAAGTTTCAAATCTTGCCAAATTTTAAAATTTATTCAAATCCTTAACTCTTTTGAAACTGAACCTTAAAGCAATTGTAGATCTTGATGAGCTCTACACTTTTAATTTTGGGCACATTTTCATTTGAGCTATGGTTTGGAAGTTGCTTTGGATTTACAGTGGAGTCCCTGCAGTTTTGGGAATTTGCAACTGGGTCCCTATCTTCAACCTCCAGCTCCCCTGCTCTGCTCTTCCCGAGCTCGTGACCCTGCCGCCTCTGCTCGCCATTTTCCCAAGCCCAGCTGCCCCCACGCCGCCTTCAGCCGCGCCACGTGCCCTCCTGCGCCGCGCCCACCGCCTTCCCGGGCCCCACGCTGGCCTCTCCCTACTCCTCCACGTCGCGCCGGCGATGCCCGAGCCGCCACGCGCCCGCCGGCCTTGCCAGCTCCTGCTTCACGCACGCCGTGCTTCTCCTAGCCTTAAAGCTTGCCCAGGAGTCCCTCTCGACTTCTTTTACCCATTCCACCGCACAGCATTGCTTCTTCTTCCTTCCTCCGCTCGACTACCCTCGCCGGAGCCCCGCCGCAGCCCCTGGTCGCAGTCATCAGCCGCCTCCACCACCTCCCACTTGCGATCCAATGCTCCAGCAGCACCGCCGCGACCTACTGAAGCTCACTGAGCAGCCCAATTTCACTTTCCCGCACCCACGCGTCATCCCCCACAGCGCCGGTGAGCTCGAGCTCCGCCGCCGCTCGGTCTCGCCGTCGACCCGGCGCTACACCGCCCCTCAGCCTCAGCCAAGGGCACCATCAGCACCACATCATCCCGTAGAAGCTTCCTAGCTGCTTCTTCACCGCCCTCTGGCACCCCAGCCACCGGAACACCGTCGCCGCCCCTCGAAGCTCCGCCGGCCGTCTCTGTTCGCCGTCGACCCACCACCTCAGCCCCTCTCTTCCTCAACTCCGGACACCCCCGTGACCGCCGTGAGCTCCTGAACCTTTTCCCCCACTTTCCCCTCCCCGCTGGTGAGACCCCTCACTAGAATCATGGCTGCCGTCGCTCGGGTACTCTGATCAAGTCGATCAGGGACCCAACTGCAAGCTTTTCAATCTTTCTAGGGTCTGTTCTGTAAAATATCAGTACACCCCCCCAATTCAAATCAGCCAAATTTGAAAATCCATAGGAATTTGTAGAAAAATCCAAAAATTATCAAACCAGTTTTGTTGGAATCCAAAAGTTTAGCTCTACAACTTTGGTTAATAGAGTCTGGTTTGAAGCCAAATGCTTTTTGAGTTATTTTAAAGTATAGCAAATGGGTATCTTGTGCATAACTTTTGCATGTTAGCTCTATTGCTTGTGATTTTTGGTGTGTAGCCTGATTAGATTATGAGTAAGCTTGTGTGCAATTTTCACCTTCAGTACTACACTAAAGTTTGAACTCATTTAAATTTATTCAAATCAAGCTTGAAATGGTTTAAATTTATCCAACCATGTTCCTAAGGCTTTCATGCTTAGATCTTTATACCATATGTTAATCTGTTGATAATTAGTTCATAGTTAAATTTTCAAGAATTTATAGCTCTATTTTGCTAAAGGTTTGAATTTAAACTGTAATTTTGAACCTAATTCAAATGCTTTAGTTTCTGTTTTCAGGAAATTATGAAAAAATCATAATAAGCTCATCTGTTAGAAATAAACTTATCCATAAAAATTCAAAGTTAGAACCTGTGTGGATTTCAAAATAAAAATAAAACTTGTGATTTAAGTTTGAATTTGATCATGTTTGTATTTTATTTTGATTTCAAAATTCTTGCTTTATGATGTTATGTTTATTAATTTGTTGGATTACAACTTTATCGTGAAGTAAAATTCTTAACTCAAGAACCACCTAATTCAAACCATTGCATATCATGTAGAGTCAACAACACTCGACGATGGAGTCTACGAGTTGATCCAGGAACCCGAGCAAGGGATTTCTGAAGACCCTGTGAACGTCACCGAGGTTTTAACTGAAGCCCCGAACCAAGGTTTAGAAGTTTGAGACATCACAGACCCCAGCCCCGCTCAAGAAGGCAAGCCCCGATGCATAACCCAATATTTCAAATTATTGCACTTATACAAGTATTTATATATTTATATTATGCATTAAGTCTAGGAGTTGAAATGAAACCCTAGATGCATGAATCCTAGGAACCTATGTATTGTGCCCGAGTCCTTACGATTAGATGCTATGCTAATAGGACCGGCAGATGTCGAGTGATTTCCTGTCACTCGCGCGATATAGGAGTTGAATGTTTACTATTCTGCAATCACTATAAGGATGATGGACGGGGTCATGTGCGGTATCATGACTTGAAATGTTACCCCGTCTGTGTTGATAAAAGTTGATAAGGTCGCAGTGTGTGGTAGCTGTTGTCAAGTGGTTGAAAGTATTAGCCACATGCCGTAAATATGGTACGCGGTAAGCCTATTACCTGATTGGCCTGGCAAATGGACTTGTCTCCACCACTCGATTTATTGGTTTTTGTTGTACACACGCACCGACGTGTGGGAATACGTTCCGTACAGCGGACGGGAGTACGGTCATACAGTCGTGCTGTAGAGGTACATCCCGCACATGATGTGCGTATGGTCCTACAGTCGCTTGTGGTGGTCCTGATCCATAACCCGGAATATGATGGGAATGGTTGTTCGGAAAGTTAAGTTCTGAACGTGTGAGTTAGGATCCCTTGCAAGGTTATGAAACTCGATTCAGAATCGTCCGTTTCTCGTAGAGATTGAGACTGCTTGCTCCTTCTGCCATATAGAGTAAGAACAGTAACTATTATTGGAATAATCCTGATGGATGATAATCTCTACCTTGTTTGATTAGTGTAGGTGCTTACCTAGAATGGTTAATAAAATTAGAATCTGAAAGCTAAAAATTGAACGTTAGATCATACTCTTTGTTGCTTTTCAGCAAAAGAAACCAGAGCCACTCAACCTCTCATGGTCTAGCTTTGGTCTAAGTATACCCCAATCTCGGTTAAGCCTTGCTGAGTATTAGTATACTCAGTCTTGCTAGTCTGTCTTTCAGGTATGGCCTGTGAGCCCCAAATGGTTGATCCTACTTGGTCATTTTCTGTAACTCTTGGCTGGTCTGTGGAGTGGGATCCGTCCCCAGCTGGCAGCTTTGAACAAGCTGGTCTGTGTAGTCGCGTTTTTAATTTCCTTCCGCTGCAACTTTGAACAAGCTGTTTAGCTTGTTGTTTCAAACAATGATTTGTATAAGCTTACTTTAAGTTTAAAACAAGTTTGTAATAATGTTTAATATGTCTATAAATTAAAAGTGTGTGAGCTGATGTACGATTGTAAACTCGCCTTCGTGCGAGGTAAACCTACCTCGATCCTGTGTAACCGTGGTTGAATCGGGCGGTGACCCGACAGACCAATGGATTGTTCCATTTGAAGTGCGTTGAGTTAGTATCCCCTGTGTAGTGATGACTAGCGCACTTGAGCCGGAATAGTTCGAGCGGATTGGTTCTGCCACAGCGCTTTGGCTCATCACCTTTTGACTTGTCCTTCTTGAGTTTGCTAGACATGTCCTTCACATAGAAAACTTGAGTGACATCCTTAGTTAGGACAAATGGTTTGTCTCGATAGCCAAGCTCTTTGAGATCTACTGTTGTTATTCCGTACTCGTCGATACCGATGCCTTTTCGAGTCAGCTTCACCCGTTGGCAACGAAATAGAGGAATCTTCAAAGGCCCATAGTCAAGTTCCCAAATCTCCTCAATGTAACCAAAATATGAGTTCCTTTAGACATTAGAGTCTATGGCATCTATACGGACAATACTATTTTGATTGGTGCTCTTGTTGTCTTGGGCTCTTATGTAAAATGTGTATCCATTAATTTCATATCCTTGGTACATCAAGATTGAATTGGCTGAACCCCTGGCCAGCCAGGCTAGTTACTCATGAATTTGATCGTTGCCCATCAGTTCCTTCTGCAACCAGGTGGCAAAAGTATCGTTGCGGTGCTTTGTAATCCAGGTTTTAGACTTCCAAGGGTACTTGCTTCGTACCATCTGCTTGTGCTCCTCCATGTACGGAGCCACCAAGGTTGATTGTTGTAGAAATGTGAGATGTGCTTTGCTCAACGTAGCATGGTCATTGGCATTTATTGATTTCTTCCCAAGTGTGCCCTTTCCAATCAGCTGCCCCTCATGCCATGATACTCGAACCCCAATCGGACAAAGTTCATCCACATAGTCAACACAAAACTCAATGACCTCCTCTGTCACATAACCCTTGGCCATGCTTCCTTCTGGACGAGCACGATTACGAACGTATTTCTTTAGGACTGCAAAGAATCGCTCAAAAGGAAACATATTATGGAGGAAGACAAGACCGAGAATACCAATCTCTTTGACTAGGTGAATCAGGAGATGCATCATAATATTGAAAAATGATGGAGGAAATATCATCTCAAGGCTAACTATACTTTGGACAACATTCTCCTGTAGCTTCATTAGACTCGTTGAATCGATTGCCTTATGAGAAATTGCGTTGAGAAATGCACATAGCTTTATGATTGTTGCTCGAACATTATCTGGTAGAATACCTCTAAGTGCAACCGGAAGTAATTGTGTGTGAGAATTTCTTCTCTTTCATATTTAGTAGCCTCTTTATATTCGTAGAGTAGCCTGACGGGACCATGATATTGTTTAAACATTCAAACATACTTTGCTTCTCTTCCTTGCTTAGAGTGTAGCAGGCAGGACCTAAGTAATGTTGTCCTTTATCCATCTTTTCTGGATGTAGGGCAGCTTGTTGTTTCATACGTTGAAGGTCTTGCCATGCTTCCAGTGTATCCTTTGGCTTACCGTACACACCAAGGAAGCCTAGCAGGTTAACGCAAAGATTCTTTGTGAGGTGTGTCATGTCAAATGCGTTGCGGACCTCTAAGACTTCCCAATAAGGTAAATCCTAAAATATACTCTTCTTCTTCCACATAGGTGCCCGTCCGTCATCACTCGGCCCTGATCTCCTGCCAGGTCCCTTTCCGAAGACTACTTTTATATCATTGACCATTTTAAATAATATTTTCCCACGAATGTGCGTAGGTTTCGTACGATGATCTGCCTTTTCACCATAATGGGCATCCTTCTTCCTTAATGGATGCTTGATAAGAAGAAATCAACGATGGCCCATGTATACCATCTTCTTACAGTGCTTCAGATACATGCTGTCGGTTTCTTCTAAACAATGGGAGCATGCCTTATAACCCTTATTGGACTATCCTGACAGGTTGCTAAGTGCAGGCTAATCATTGATGGTTACGAAAATCAATGCACGTAGGTTAAAATGTTCCTCTACGTGCGCATCCCACAAACGAACCCCCTCCTCTTTCCACAACAAAAGAAAATCATCAACCAGCGGTTTCAGGTACACATTAATATCGTTACCAGAGCACTTCTGGCCGGGGATAAGCACCCGCATCATAATGAACTTCCGCTTCATACATAGCCAAGGAGGAAGATGGTATATATGTTGGGTATTTTTATGATCACAAATAAATCTGCAAGCATACAGATACTGTTATAGTTTTCACCCAAGAGTATTCCAGGTTATCGTATCCACAGAGAAATGTGAGTATATTATCTAAGGTTCTGGTTCATCCAAGGACACTACACTGGATAGAGGAATGGGGTAGAGAGGATTTCTAAGGCTAGAATCTAAGATAAGATAGAACTATCCTAATTGTTTACTTCGGGCTACTGGCTTCTCCTAGATAAGACCTGGTCGCTCTAGTAATACGGCACTGGGATATACACGAACGGGGAGGATTACGCTGAGTAGACAGGGCTGCTGCCACCTGCTACCTACCTTATCTAACCATGGGGTATACCACAACCAACAGATAAAGTCTAGCCTGGACACCACGTCTACACCATCTTTTACTAACTCTAGAATTGATCGGACATCCGTCTCTATCAGGAGCCTTAGACAAGACCATCAACTAGTGAATGATTGATCCCGTAAACAACAAGGGGACTAGAACTAATCTTAACTAAGACACTAAAGCACAAAAGAAATCATGAATACTTCCTATGATTGATAAGCATCTGTTGAGGAACAAGCTGGCAGAGGGTGCAGGTGCCGACAAACCGGACACCTCCCCAACTTCACCTCACTCTCTCCCTATTTTCTAAGCACTACCTAGGCAGCACTAAGCCTCTAAGGTGAGACCCAAGCTCAAAAGCGAGAGTGAAGAGTGTGTGATGGTGTGAAGTGTGTTCTAATTCTAACCCCCTCCTCTACTATTTATAGCCTTGTCCATGGGTGTGTAGGTTGGTTTGGAGCTGAATTGCCAGCCGAAGCATGCGGAACCAACTTGGAGACACGTGGAGGAGCTTGTGATATCCAGGTAGTTAGACAACTAGATACTAAGTTTGGGTATATTATATGTAAATAGGATAATGTATACAAGTTGTACAAAGCATAAGGGTATATTTGTAAATTATAAGTTTTATAAATTCTCATGAGCAAATGTGTGACAATGTTCTTAATGTCAAATTTCAGATGGCTATAACTAATAAAAGATCAAAAGTTAAATAAACACTAAGGGGAATGGACTCTATATGAAATTAAGGACCTTTATGTAATTAATACAAACATATAAGGACTTACATGTGAAATGGTAAAAAGATAAAAGTAAAACTTAGTTTTACCTAAGGACTAAAGTGTAAAAAGAGCTAGTCATGATTACTGCAGAAAGAATTACATAAAGGACCCCAAACATTAGGGCATTTTGTTTTAATTAACACATAAAGGTTAAAATTTGAATTGTGTTCAAATTCTCAAAATAAAACTGTACCCTTTAAGATTTCAAACCCAAGCCTTAAAGCAAAGATGTAGAGTTTGAAAAACTCTACAACTTTCATGTTGAGCACTTTTTCATTTGACCTTTGTAGCAGTGGGAAAACTTTAGTTTACAGAGGGGTCCCTGAATTCTTTAGAAATGGCGAACAGGTCCTCCTGACAGCTCTCTGCTTCTTCCTCCTCTGGCCGCGCCGCTTCCCCCTTCTGCGCCGCTCCTGCCACCGCCTCTCGCCGCCGATGCCGCGCCCCGAGCGCCACCTCCAGCTGCAGAACTCATCCACACGTCATTTCCTTTTGATCCCGACCCCTTTCCTCTCCCCTGGTGGCTTCTCCCACGCGCGCCACGACGTTCCCGAGCCGTCGCCGGCCGCCACCTCCTGGTCGCCGTGGACAGGCCACCCCGGTGCATTAACCCTCTCTCTCTCGCGCGCAGTAGCACTACATCCACTCCCACCTGCTGTTCTGTTACTTCCCGCGTCCAATTTCCCGTAACCAAGCCACATTCCGCCGCCGCCGTCCCTTTCTTCTCCGGCCGTGCACCATCCGCCCGTGGGCAGCTCCCACCGGACCTCCTCCGCCTCAGCCAACGCTCGCACCAGCTTCCCCGTGACTTGCTCGTGCTCGCCGACCCCCTGATCCTCCCCAATTTCCACTGGAGCCCGGTCCTCGACGAGCGCCGCCGCCGTCGCCTTCGGCCTCCACCGTGGGCAGCTCGTTGCAGGTACTCCCGAGCCACCACATCACCCTTAACAGAACCACATCATCCCCCTGAAGCTGTCCGACCCATCCATTGACCCTCTGGTGCACCACAGCGCCTTCTCGACGCTCGCCGGCGATCTTCCTCGCCGCCGCCGCATCGGTCTCCGTCGAGTTCTCTCGATCCAGCGTGTTTTCATCCAATTGTTGACACGTGCACGTTCCTCATGACTCACTGGTTCTCGTGCGCAGGATCTTGGCCCCCGTTCATCGCCGGAGCACCCTCGTCGCCGTCGACCTCTCCGCCGTCACCTCGGGTTCAAGTTGAATCTTACTGTTCCGGCCATCCCCGTCCACGACACGTAGCACAACAAGACCACAGTAAGCTCCTGACCCGATTCCGGCACTTGGACCTCACCGCCGGCGACCACCGTCGCCGGAACACGGCCGTCTCGATCTCACTCTGTTCGGGTTCACAGCCAGGGACCTCGGGTTAGAAGGAAAAGAAATCCAGGGGGTTAAGTGTAAAGCCATAGACTCAGAGGAATAGTGCCCAGGGACTTACTTAAGTAATTTTGGCTGTCAACTTAGAAATACCATATCTCTTCAAAGAAAATTCATAAAATAGTAAACTAAATTTTGTTAGAAACTTTAGACAAGAATCTGTAACTTTGCTTTAAGAGTCAACTTTAGTTTTTGAATATTTGATGACCTAATTTAAATATCAAAGTTAATTGCTTGTAGACTTAAGAATTACATAGTAATTCATAGAAAAATGATAAATTAGTAAAACCAGTGCCAATAATTTTCTTTTAACATGTAGAATTGAAGAAAAATAATTAATCTTGTACTCTAGTAACATTTTCTTATTGTATAGATTTTGTTAGAAATAATGTGTAGTTTACATAATATAATTGATAAACACACTTTCATATATTCAAAAAAAATCATGAAAAATATATTAATGTTCTGTTTTGTATTAGTACAACATATTATTAAATTTTCAACTAAGAATTAGATGTTAACTCATAAAGATAATATGTTTGGTTTATAAGGTAATGGTAGCTTAAAATTCAAATAAATTGTGAAATCAATATATAAAGCTCTTTAGTATAAATGTTAATAGGAACCACACCACCTGTTGCCCCATGATACTAATTGAATACTTAACCTAGCTAAATTTGTTGTTTAATGAATCTAAGTAAACTTATTAATGCTCAATAAATGACTGCCCAGTACAGGGTAATTAGGAAATGCATCCAAATAAAATGTTATTTATATTGGATTGCAACTTTATCGGGAAGTAAAATAAAAGTAAGGGCATCCCATAACTTGTAATTTTGCATCTCATATAGATTCGACCACACTCGCTGACGGGGATTATCAACTGATCCCGGAACAAGAAGAAGTTTATTCGGAAGACCCCGGGACTCTTGTTACGGATTTCTCTGAAGCCCCGAACCAAGGTTCGGAAGAAAATATTTTGACTAACCCCAACCCCACCAGCGAAGGCAAGCCCCGGACATAACCCCTACTTTACTACACTGCAACCTATATTATTTATATATATCTCTTTATGCATTACGTTCTTAAGAGTTGTTTGAAAACTTAGTTGCATTATTCCAGAAACCAATGTATTGAACACTAGAACTGGAGTCCGACTAGCTGCTCTGCTTATAGGACCGGTAGAAGTCGAGTGATTTCCTGTCACTCGCGCGATATAGGAATTGTAATGTTTATATTCCTGCTATCACTATAAGGATGCCGGACGGGAGTTTTATGAGGTATCATGGTCAAGATGATACCCCGTCTGTGTTGTGAAATTTGATAAGGTCGCAGTGTGTGGTAGCGGTGGCTAAGCGTTTGAAAGTACTAGCCACATGCCGTGAAATATGGTAAGCGGTAAGCCTAGTAACCGATCGGCCCGAGGAGTGGACATACCACCCACCACATGTATTTGCTTCTTTTGGTTACTTAGTTCGACGTGTAGGCATATGTGTTGCTGGGCAACCAGGAGTACGGGTTTTGTAGTCGCGCTACAGACGTACGTCCTGCACTTTTGTAGTGCATATGACCTGCAGTCGCTTGTGGTGGCACTGATCCACGAGTCGGAATGAAAGGCAAACGGTTGCTTCGGAACAACCCTGTGGTGTTCCAAGCGTGTGTGTTAGGTTTACCTTGCAAGGGTTGAATCTCGATTCAGAATCGTCCGCCTCTCACGATGTATGAGACTGCTTATCCCCTTTATCACATAGAGTAACAAGAGCAATTATGTGATTATTAAAGATGATGTTTGAGTAAAGATTCTACCATGTTTGGATAGCTATAGGTGCTTACCTAGAATGGTTAAACAACTAGAACCTGAAAGCTAAAAAAGGATCTACTCTTTGTTGCTTTTCAGCTGAAAACCCTACCCAAAGCTAAAAGCCATCATGAGTCTAGTTATGGGCTAAGATATACCCAATTCCGGGTAAGTCTTGCTGAGTATTAGTATACTCAGCCTTGCTTTGTTGATTTAATTCAGGTAACCCTTCTGAGGAGCCCGCATTCATTACACCATGGCCTTACCCTTTGCCTGATGGTTGGTCCGTGGAATGGGATCCGTCCCCGGCCAACACAGACTCCGCCGAGTGATATTATGCCAGGGCTAGCATAATATCTGTAATGACGTCGTGTATATTAACTACGCTTTTCAAACTCCACTGCTTTAACCAGAAACTTGAACTTGTGTTGTAATAAACTCTCCTCAGTGAGAACAAATGTTATTTTGTATATTTTTGTAATATAATTGCCTGTGGTGTAAATTATTTTGGCATTGTATCTCTGGACTCACCTTCGTGTGAGGTACCTTGTTGGATCCTGCGTTCGGTGGTTCATCGGGACGTTACCCGACAGACCAATAGTTTTATACCGTTTGAAGTGCGAGGTAGCCCTTCATTGAGGACTCGCGTACTTGAGCCGGTATAATTCAGGTTGGTTCTGCCACAGCTGGTATCAGAGCTAACAAGTGTACCCTGGAGATATAATTAGCCTTAAAAAGTAATTTTTAATATAAAATTTCATTAATCAAGTATTTGCGAACTACGTTGGTTCGTTAAGAATTATGTATAGTACGTAAGCCCTAGGGTAATACTATTATGGGAATTAAAGGTGGCTGTGATATATATATATATATGACTAACTTCCAGCATTACTTTTCTGTTGAAACTTAAATTTATGCACAACCCAACCTTACTTTCTGTAACGACATCTTCGATCGTGAGGTAAGAAGGTAAGGATCCTCAGCCAACTGAGGGAGCTTGGCCTTCCTGTCGGTGATGCGAACCGAACGCTGTTTCTCAAGCAGTGGCCTACTTGAGATGCTGCCAATGTATCAATTTCGATTGATTACATTGGGAGTATATGGTTCGGCGCAGGGTATGGCGATCGCTGTTCATACCCCCGCATTTTGCGGTACCCCCGTGAATACGTTATTCAAATAACGTATATTAACGTTGTCTGTACGGCGGTAATTGTACAGATACTGTTTCTATAGTGAGCAGTAATGAATGGGGACGCTTTCATGACATGCTGGCATGAAAGGTTCATTGGATATATATATATATGCATTGTGGTTTTCTGCAGGTACACTAACCACGATTCCGAAACTAGGACGGATAGGGTTTATCGACTAGTTAATAGTGAGAGACGTATTTATATTATGCCACCGTCACTAACCACGTAAGACCAAGATTACTTGGCAGTTAATTTTTGTTTGTGAGATCGATTAGTACGTGCATGCATAATCCATTAATCAACTAAATTGAATGTTTAAATTGATGCTTCCTAAGAAATAGACAACATGTTGGTATTTCTTAATTTGGGTAAGTAAAAAAATTCTTAGTTGGGTATCTTAGGCATCCATCTGATTTCCAGCCTTTGCTGTTATCAGAATTGGCTATCTTAATCCATTTTACCTTGTACACTTTCTCGACAGGGTAAAAATATCTTACCATTTGCATTGTTATCGCAAATGGCTGCTCCTACTAGTACCTTTTGGGATCAGGAGGGGCATTTTCACACCAATGGTTTACATTGGGAAGGGTTTCCTCGTCTTTTGTGGGAATCCTTGAGTATGTTTCATTATACCGAGCCTCCTATGTATGATGGGATAGAGTATCTTGAAGAAGGAGTTTTCCGCTGCAGGGTTAAGATGATAATTCCTCAACACCCTTTCCGCTCCTTATGGCCTCCCATAGAAGTGGAAGTGGTTGGATCTCGTCTAGTGGATACTCTTGAAACTGCTGCTTTAGAAGGAATCAAACTCTTCTGCAATCAACATCCGATTGAAGTTGCTGCATATCCTATTGGGTTATTTCCTACCATAGACCCGAGTAATTCGGACTGGGATGTTCGGACAGACCATTTTGGTCATTTGTTAGGAGACGTAGCTGAAGAAACCGTCCGTATTATTACCAGGTTTATGGATGTGCAATACCGTTACCAGATGCTACTGCGTCACGGGGTAAATCAGATAACCGGTGTGGCTCAAGGCCACTATCGGAATGCTGATCACCGAGTGACCCAAATAGAAGAGTTACAAGCTTTGGTAACCCAAAAGGATGAAATCATTGCAGCTAGGGATGAAACAATTCTTCACCGCGAAGATCAGATCATGGAGAGTGATCATCTTATCACCCAACGTGATGCTGTTATAGAATTTCTACAAGAGCATATTCATGATCTGATGCTCGAAGCGGATGATGCCCAGGCTCATATTGAAGAATTGCAGCAGCAACCCATCCTTCCTGCTATACCCATAGTACCTGAAGAAGAAGAAGAAGACCCAGAGGAAATTGAGGGTATTTCAGAGATTGATTCTGAGCATGGGGATCCTGTTATTAGTCCCCATCACTCTCTTTCTGGCAGTCAGTCTTCTGTAGGAAATTTTGACGATTTTTAGTAAATCGTCAACTTTCGAGATGTAATCTAAGGGAATGTAATAGTTTAAGTAGTCAAACCTCGCGCCATTTGATGTAATATAGATGGCCTATGTAGTGAACTTTCAACACGCGATGTGAGAACTATCTGAGTTAGCAATGTAATATAATTTCCGGTTTCATCATCTTGTTCATTATCTTTAAATTATGAGATGAGATGATTGTGCGGAATATATGCATTGATTATGTCTTCTGAGATTGGGAGTAAGGATATATAGTTAATAATGGACATCTCCTTTATTTCAGATGGTTGGAGCTACAAGAGGAACCCCGGAGGGTTTCAGGGCTGAGCAAGCCAGTAGTTCTCAGCAACCACCACCACCTCCTCCCAACCTTGCCGAAGTCATGGCTCGGCAAACGGAATTACTTAATATGTTGGTTCAAGCCCAACTGAATCAGCAGCAACAATTCCGAGGAGGCCGGGAGGATCGTAATCCTCCTGTAGCTAGCTACCAGGATTTCCTCAGTACCCAACCGCCTTTCTTCAGTAAGGCCGAGGAACCATTGGATGCTGATGCCTGGCTCCACATCATTGAGTCGAAGTTCGCTCTCTTGACCATACCATGTGCGGATTCTAGCAAGGCTTCTTTTGCTGCTCAACAACTTCGTGGTGCTGCTAGAATCTGGTGGGATAATTTTTATGCCATACAACCTGCAGGGCATGTCATCACATGGGATGAATTCCGGGTTGCCTTCCGAGCACATTACATACCCGCGGGATTATTGGAGCGAAAGCTTAACGAGTTCCTGGCTCTTACCCAAGGTGCCAATACAGTTTTGCAGTACGCACAGAATTTCAATCATCTGTGCCAGTATGCAGGGTATCATGCAGATAATGATACCAAGAAACAAGACCGTTTTCGCCGGGGCCTGAACACCAAACTCAAGGAACGCCTGAATCTTGTGAAGGCGAATACTTTCAGTGAGTTGGTCAACATGGCCTTAACTCAGGAAGACTGCATTGTGGCGCATTCTGCCGAGAAGAAGCGGAAGAACCCTGCTGGACCCTCGAGTGCTCAACCACCGAGGTATCGGGTTGTTTCCAATACGCAGCCCAGAGCACCACAACGCAATGCCCCTACGGGAAGGTTGGTTTTTAGGCCGCCTCAGCAGCAAGGAAGGTTCAGACCTCCTGTGCCACCGCAACAAGCACCACAATCTGGCCAACGGCCGAATATTCCGCAAGTGCCACAGAAAGGCAATAACTATCGCTGCTACAATTGCGGAAGTGCGGATCATCTCATCCGAGATTGCCCGCGGCCTAAGAAATCCAATCAAGGGCAGAGCTCCACTCAGGGAAACCAGAATAAGGGAAAGAAGCCGGTGATGCAGGTCCGACAAGGACGGATTAACTTCACTACTCTGGCGGAACTTCCAGATGGAGCTCCTGTCATGTCGGGTACATTTTCTATTCACCACCAACCAGTTGTTACTTTATTCGACTCTGGGGCAACACATAGCTTTATTAGTAACAACTGTGAAACCCGACTAGGACTTGAATCTTGTCCTATCCAGGGGTCATATATGATCACTACCCCTGGAGGAAATGTTACTTCCAACCGAATAAGTAGATATGTGCCAATTCAGTTAGGTAGTAAAGAGATTAAAACTGATTTGGTTTTACTCAATTTAGAGGGTATCGATATCATACTTGGGACAAACTGGATGGCTGAACATCGAGTTCAGTTAGATATATCTTCCCGAGTTATCGAAATTAATTCACCATATTGTGGAGCCATTACTCTTGTTCTGCCTCCGCCAGAATGTCCACACCCTTGCACATATGCTATCACAAATATCAAAGTTAAGGATATTCCAATAGTATGTGAATTTCCCGATGTCTTTCCCGACGATCTGCCTGGAATGCCACCAGATCGAGACATCGAGTTCATCATTGAACTTCAACCTGGCACTGCTCCAATTTCAAAAAGGTCGTATCGCATGCCTCCAAATGAGTTGGCAGAATTGAAAATCCAGCTCCAAGATCTTCTTGATAAGGGTTATATACGCCCCAGTGCTTCACCTTGGGGTTGTTCTGCTCTCTTTGTCAAGAAGAAAGACGATAGTCTAAGACTATGTGTCGACTACCGTCCACTCAATGCGGTTACTATTAAAAATAAGTATCCTCTTCCCCGCATTGATATCTTGTTTGATCAACTAGCTGGAGCAAAGGTCTTTTCCAAGATTGATTTACGCTCTGGTTATCATCAAATCAAGATCAGGCCTAGTGACATTCCAAAAACGGCCTTCTCAACCAGATATGGACTTTATGAATATCTGGTCATGTCATTTGGACTTACAAATGCGCCGGCATATTTCATGTATCTCATGAATTCCGTATTTATGCTGGAGCTTGATAAATTTGTTGTGGTCTTCATTGATGATATTCTGATCTACTCTAGAACCAAAGAAGACCATGCTAACCATTTACGTGTCGTTCTTCAACGATTACGAGATCATCGCCTTTATGCAAAATTTTCCAAATGTGAATTCTGGCTAGATAGTGTGAAATTTTTGGGACATACTATTTCTAGTCAAGGCATATCGGTTGATCCAACCAAAGTTCAAGAAGTTATGGACTGGACTCCTCCTACTTCAGTCCATCAAATACGAAGTTTCCTTGGATTGGCAGGCTATTATCGCCGATTCATTCCAGACTTCTCCAAGATAGCCAAACCCATGACCGAGCTACTCAAGAAAGAAGTTAAATTCCATTGGGATGATGGGTGTGAGGAAGCATTTCACGCCTTAAGAAAACTTCTGACGACAGCCCCAGTGCTAGCTCAGCCAGATAGTACCCAGCCTTTTGATGTCTACTGTGACGCTTCTGGAATTGGCCTTGGTTGTGTTCTTATGCAAAACAACCGGGTTATTGCTTATGCATCCCGAGCACTTCGGACTCATGAGCAAAATTATCCAACACATGATCTTGAATTAGCAGCAGTTATTCATGCTCTCAAGATCTGGAGACATCATCTTATGGGCGCTAAGTGTAACATTTACACTGACCATAAGAGCCTCAAGTATATTTTCACTCAGGCTGATTTAAATATGAGGCAAAGGCGTTGGTTGGAGTTAATCAAGGATTATGACCTTGAGGTACATTATCATCCGGGCAAAGCTAATGTGGTTGCGGATGCACTTAGCCGCAAGACACATTGTCACTGTTTGACCATATCCACTTTTAATGACACTCTTTGCCATCAACTGCGGAGACTCAATCTGGAGATTATTCCTCAAGGTAGTTTAAACTTGATCTCCATTGAGTCTACTTTGCAGGAAAAGATCGTCATGTCGCAACTACATGATGAGGGTGTCAAAATTATTAAATCCAAGCTATCCCAGGGAGAAGCTAAGTATCGGTGTTTTCACACTGATCGTCAAGGAGTCCTATGGTTCAACGATCGACTTGTTGTGCCCAAGGATCATCAACTCCGTAAGCAAATCCTCGACGAAGCACATTTGTCCAAATTCTCTATTCATCCTGGTAGCACCAAGATGTATCACGATCTTCGGCAACATTTTTGGTGGACCAGAATGAAGAGAGAAATTGCCAAATATGTGTCTGAGTGCGATACATGCCAGAGAGTCAAAGCCAGTCATCTCAAGGCTTCTGGTACACTTCAGCCACTACCCATTCCGTCATGGAAATGGGAAGACATTAGTATGGATTTCATTATCGGTCTTCCCAACACATCTCGAAAACATGACTCTATATGGGTAATCATCGATAGACTTACAAAAACAGCTCATTTTCTTCCGGTGCATACCACTTACTCTGCTAAGAAGTATGCCGAAGTCTATCTGGAACAAATCATTCGATTGCATGGGGTTCCGAAAACTATCATATCTGATCGTGGGCCCCAATTTATTGCACGGTTCTGGGAGCAGCTACAATCAGCTCTAGGAACCAAATTGATTCGAAGCTCTGCATATCACCCCCAGACTGATGGGCAGACTGAGCGAGTTAACCAAATTCTTGAAGACATGCTCCGAGCTTGTATTATTCATTATGGTACAAGTTGGGACAAGTGCCTTGCTCTAGCTGAATTTGCCTACAACAACAGTTATCAAGCTAGTCTTCAAATGGCTCCTTTCGAAGCGTTATATGGTCGCAGATGCCGAACTCCTTTGAGTTGGTCAGAGACCGGTGAACGCAAAATCTTTGGACCAGACCTAGTTGTTGAAGCCGAAGATAAGGTTAAGGTTATTCAATTTAATCTTAAAACCGCTCAGTCCAGACAAAAGAGTTATGCAGATAAGAGGAGAAAACCTCTGCAATTCCAGATAGGAGATTTTGTCTATCTCCGAGTATCACCAACCAAAGGTGTCCAACGCTTTGGCATAAAGGGGAAGTTAGCACCTCGGTATGTCGGACCCTTTGAAATTCTTGATGTTTGTGGCCCAGTGGCTTACAGACTTCGTCTTCCATCTCAATGGACGGCTATTCACGATGTCTTTCACATCTCTCAACTTAAGAAGTGTGTCAAAGTACCCACAGAAATCGTTGAGACAGGTGCCCTTGAGATTGAACCTGATTTGTCGTACATCGAACAACCTCTTCGAATTCTGGATACTAAGGAAAGATTCACCAGAAGAAGAGCAGTTAAGATGTACAAGATCTTATGGGATCATCACACCGAAGAAGAAGCGACTTGGGAGACTGAGTCTTATCTTCAACGGAGTTTTCCAGACTTCCTGCAAGCCAATCCCCAAATCTAATTATTCAATTCTATTCAGCTTCGGAATCTCGGGACGAGATTCTTTTTAAGGGGGGAAGGCTGTGATATCCAGGTAGTTAGACAACTAGATACTAAGTTTGGGTATATTATATGTAAATAGGATAATGTATACAAGTTGTACAAAGCATAAGGGTATATTTGTAAATTATAAGTTTTATAAATTCTCATGAGCAAATGTGTGACAATGTTCTTAATGTCAAATTTCAGATGGCTATAACTAATAAAAGATCAAAAGTTAAATAAACACTAAGGGGAATGGACTCTATATGAAATTAAGGACCTTTATGTAATTAATACAAACATATAAGGACTTACATGTGAAATGGTAAAAAGATAAAAGTAAAACTTAGTTTTACCTAAGGACTAAAGTGTAAAAAGAGCTAGTCATGATTACTGCAGAAAGAATTACATAAAGGACCCCAAACATTAGGGCATTTTGTTTTAATTAACACATAAAGGTTAAAATTTGAATTGTGTTCAAATTCTCAAAATAAAACTGTACCCTTTAAGATTTCAAACCCAAGCCTTAAAGCAAAGATGTAGAGTTTGAAAAACTCTACAACTTTCATGTTGAGCACTTTTTCATTTGACCTTTGTAGCAGTGGGAAAACTTTAGTTTACAGAGGGGTCCCTGAATTCTTTAGAAATGGCGAACAGGTCCTCCTGACAGCTCTCTGCTTCTTCCTCCTCTGGCCGCGCCGCTTCCCCCTTCTGCGCCGCTCCTGCCACCGCCGCTCGCCGCCGATGCCGCGCCCCGAGCGCCACCTCCAGCTGCAGAACTCATCCACGCGTCATTTCCTTTTGATCCCGACCCCTTTCCTCTCCCCTGGTGGCTTCTCCCACGCGCGCCACGACGTTCCCGAGCCGTCGCCGGCCGCCACCTCCTGGTCGCCGTGGATAGGCCACCCCGGTGCATTAACCCTCTCTCTCTCGCGCGCAGTAGCACTACATCCACTCCCACCTGCTGTTCTGTTACTTCCCGCGTCCAATTTCCCGTAACCAAGCCACATTCCGCCGCCGCCGTCCCTTTCTTCTCCGGCCGTGCACCATCCGCCCGTGGGCAGCTCCCACCGGACCTCCTCCGCCTCAGCCAACGCTCGCACCAGCTTCCCCGTGACTTGCTCGTGCTCGCTGACCCCCTGATCCTCCCCAATTTCCACTGGAGCCCGGTCCTCGACGAGCGCCGCCGCCGTCGCCTTCGGCCTCCACCGTGGGCAGCTCGTTGCAGGTACTCCCGAGCCACCACATCACCCTTAACAGAACCACATCATCCCCCTGAAGCTGTCCGACCCATCCATTGACCCTCTGGTGCACCACAGCGCCTTCTCGACGCTCGCCGGCGATCTTCCTCGCCGCCGCCGCATCGGTCTCCGTCGAGTTCTCTCGATCCAGCGTGTTTTCATCCAATTGTTGACACGTGCACGTTCCTCATGACTCACTGGTTCTCGTGCGCAGGATCTTGGCCCCCGTTCATCGCCGGAGCACCCTCGTCGCCGTCGACCTCTCCGCCGTCACCTCGGGTTCAAGTTGAATCTTACTGTTCCGGCCATCCCCGTCCACGACACGTAGCACAACAAGACCACAGTAAGCTCCTGACCCGATTCCGGCACTTGGACCTCACCGCCGGCGACCACCGTCGCCGGAACACGGCCGTCTCGATCTCACTCTGTTCGGGTTCACGGCCAGGGACCTCGGGTTAGAAGGAAAAGAAATCCAGGGGGTTAAGTGTAAAGCCATAGACTCAGAGGAATAGTGCCCAGGGACTTACTTAAGTAATTTTGGCTGTCAACTTAGAAATACCATATCTCTTCAAAGAAAATTCATAAAATAGTAAACTAAATTTTGTTAGAAACTTTAGACAAGAATCTGTAACTTTGCTTTAAGAGTCAACTTTAGTTTTTGAATATTTGATGACCTAATTTAAATATCAAAGTTAATTGCTTGTAGACTTAAGAATTACATAGTAATTCATAGAAAAATGATAAATTAGTAAAACCAGTGCCAATAATTTTCTTTTAACATGTAGAATTGAAGAAAAATAATTAATCTTGTACTCTAGTAACATTTTCTTATTGTATAGATTTTGTTAGAAATAATGTGTAGTTTACATAATATAATTGATAAACACACTTTCATATATTCAAAAAAAATCATGAAAAATATATTAATGTTCTGTTTTGTATTAGTACAACATATTATTAAATTTTCAACTAAGAATTAGATGTTAACTCATAAAGATAATATGTTTGGTTTATAAGGTAATGGTAGCTTAAAATTCAAATAAATTGTGAAATCAATATATAAAGCTCTTTAGTATAAATGTTAATAGGAACCACACCACCTGTTGCCCCATGATACTAATTGAATACTTAACCTAGCTAAATTTGTTGTTTAATGAATCTAAGTAAACTTATTAATGCTCAATAAATGACTGCCCAGTACAGGGTAATTAGGAAATGCATCCAAATAAAATGTTATTTATATTGGATTGCAACTTTATCGGGAAGTAAAATAAAAGTAAGGGCATCCCATAACTTGTAATTTTGCATCTCATATAGATTCGACCACACTCGCTGACGGGGATTATCAACTGATCCCGGAACAAGAAGAAGTTTATTCGGAAGACCCCGGGACTCTTGTTACGGATTTCTCTGAAGCCCCGAACCAAGGTTCGGAAGAAAATATTTTGACTAACCCCAACCCCACCAGCGAAGGCAAGCCCCGGACATAACCCCTACTTTACTACACTGCAACCTATATTATTTATATATATCTCTTTATGCATTACGTTCTTAAGAGTTGTTTGAAAACTTAGTTGCATTATTCCAGAAACCAATGTATTGAACACTAGAACTGGAGTCCGACTAGCTGCTCTGCTTATAGGACCGGTAGAAGTCGAGTGATTTCCTGTCACTCGCGCGATATAGGAATTGTAATGTTTATATTCCTGCTATCACTATAAGGATGCCGGACGGGAGTTTTATGAGGTATCATGGTCAAGATGATACCCCGTCTGTGTTGTGAAATTTGATAAGGTCGCAGTGTGTGGTAGCGGTGGCTAAGCGTTTGAAAGTACTAGCCACATGCCGTGAAATATGGTAAGCGGTAAGCCTAGTAACCGATCGGCCCGAGGAGTGGACATACCACCCACCACATGTATTTGCTTCTTTTGGTTACTTAGTTCGACGTGTAGGCATATGTGTTGCTGGGCAACCAGGAGTACGGGTTTTGTAGTCGCGCTACAGACGTACGTCCTGCACTTTTGTAGTGCATATGACCTGCAGTCGCTTGTGGTGGCACTGATCCACGAGTCGGAATGAAAGGCAAACGGTTGCTTCGGAACAACCCTGTGGTGTTCCAAGCGTGTGTGTTAGGTTTACCTTGCAAGGGTTGAATCTCGATTCAGAATCGTCCGCCTCTCACGATGTATGAGACTGCTTATCCCCTTTATCACATAGAGTAACAAGAGCAATTATGTGATTATTAAAGATGATGTTTGAGTAAAGATTCTACCATGTTTGGATAGCTATAGGTGCTTACCTAGAATGGTTAAACAACTAGAACCTGAAAGCTAAAAAAGGATCTACTCTTTGTTGCTTTTCAGCTGAAAACCCTACCCAAAGCTAAAAGCCATCATGAGTCTAGTTATGGGCTAAGATATACCCAATTCCGGGTAAGTCTTGCTGAGTATTAGTATACTCAGCCTTGCTTTGTTGATTTAATTCAGGTAACCCTTCTGAGGAGCCCGCATTCATTACACCATGGCCTTACCCTTTGCCTGATGGTTGGTCCGTGGAATGGGATCCGTCCCCGGCCAACACAGACTCCGCCGAGTGATATTATGCCAGGGCTAGCATAATATCTGTAATGACGTCGTGTATATTAACTACGCTTTTCAAACTCCACTGCTTTAACCAGAAACTTGAACTTGTGTTGTAATAAACTCTCCTCAGTGAGAACAAATGTTATTTTGTATATTTTTGTAATATAATTGCCTGTGGTGTAAATTATTTTGGCATTGTATCTCTGGACTCACCTTCGTGTGAGGTACCTTGTTGGATCCTGCGTTCGGTGGTTCATCGGGACGTTACCCGACAGACCAATAGTTTTATACCGTTTGAAGTGCGAGGTAGCCCTTCATTGAGGACTCGCGTACTTGAGCCGGTATAATTCAGGTTGGTTCTGCCACAGCTGGTATCAGAGCTAACAAGTGTACCCTGGAGATATAATTAGCCTTAAAAAGTAATTTTTAATATAAAATTTCATTAATCAAGTATTTGCGAACTACGTTGGTTCGTTAAGAATTATGTATAGTACGTAAGCCCTAGGGTAATACTATTATGGGAATTAAAGGTGGCTGTGATATATATATATATGACTAACTTCCAGCATTACTTTTCTGTTGAAACTTAAATTTATGCACAACCCAACCTTACTTTCTGTAACGACATCTTCGATCGTGAGGTAAGAAGGTAAGGATCCTCAGCCAACTGAGGGAGCTTGGCCTTCCTGTCGGTGATGCGAACCGAACGCTGTTTCTCAAGCAGTGGCCTACTTGAGATGCTGCCAATGTATCAATTTCGATTGATTACATTGGGAGTATATGGTTCGGCGCAGGGTATGGCGATCGCTGTTCATACCCCCGCATTTTGCGGTACCCCCGTGAATACGTTATTCAAATAACGTATATTAACGTTGTCTGTACGGCGGTAATTGTACAGATACTGTTTCTATAGTGAGCAGTAATGAATGGGGACGCTTTCATGACATGCTGGCATGAAAGGTTCATTGGATATATATATATATGCATTGTGGTTTTCTGCAGGTACACTAACCACGATTCCGAAACTAGGACGGATAGGGTTTATCGACTAGTTAATAGTGAGAGACGTATTTATATTATGCCACCGTCACTAACCACGTAAGACCAAGATTACTTGGCAGTTAATTTTTGTTTGTGAGATCGATTAGTACGTGCATGCATAATCCATTAATCAACTAAATTGAATGTTTAAATTGATGCTTCCTAAGAAATAGACAACATGTTGGTATTTCTTAATTTGGGTAAGTAAAAAAATTCTTAGTTGGGTATCTTAGGCATCCATCTGATTTCCAGCCTTTGCTGTTATCAGAATTGGCTATCTTAATCCATTTTACCTTGTACACTTTCTCGACAGGGTAAAAATATCTTACCATTTGCATTGTTATCGCAAATGGCTGCTCCTACTAGTACCTTTTGGGATCAGGAGGGGCATTTTCACACCAATGGTTTACATTGGGAAGGGTTTCCTCGTCTTTTGTGGGAATCCTTGAGTATGTTTCATTATACCGAGCCTCCTATGTATGATGGGATAGAGTATCTTGAAGAAGGAGTTTTCCGCTGCAGGGTTAAGATGATAATTCCTCAACACCCTTTCCGCTCCTTATGGCCTCCCATAGAAGTGGAAGTGGTTGGATCTCGTCTAGTGGATACTCTTGAAACTGCTGCTTTAGAAGGAATCAAACTCTTCTGCAATCAACATCCGATTGAAGTTGCTGCATATCCTATTGGGTTATTTCCTACCATAGACCCGAGTAATTCGGACTGGGATGTTCGGACAGACCATTTTGGTCATTTGTTAGGAGACGTAGCTGAAGAAACCGTCCGTATTATTACCAGGTTTATGGATGTGCAATACCGTTACCAGATGCTACTGCGTCACGGGGTAAATCAGATAACCGGTGTGGCTCAAGGCCACTATCGGAATGCTGATCACCGAGTGACCCAAATAGAAGAGTTACAAGCTTTGGTAACCCAAAAGGATGAAATCATTGCAGCTAGGGATGAAACAATTCTTCACCGCGAAGATCAGATCATGGAGAGTGATCATCTTATCACCCAACGTGATGCTGTTATAGAATTTCTACAAGAGCATATTCATGATCTGATGCTCGAAGCGGATGATGCCCAGGCTCATATTGAAGAATTGCAGCAGCAACCCATCCTTCCTGCTATACCCATAGTACCTGAAGAAGAAGAAGAAGACCCAGAGGAAATTGAGGGTATTTCAGAGATTGATTCTGAGCATGGGGATCCTGTTATTAGTCCCCATCACTCTCTTTCTGGCAGTCAGTCTTCTGTAGGAAATTTTGACGATTTTTAGTAAATCGTCAACTTTCGAGATGTAATCTAAGGGAATGTAATAGTTTAAGTAGTCAAACCTCGCGCCATTTGATGTAATATAGATGGCCTATGTAGTGAACTTTCAACACGCGATGTGAGAACTATCTGAGTTAGCAATGTAATATAATTTCCGGTTTCATCATCTTGTTCATTATCTTTAAATTATGAGATGAGATGATTGTGCGGAATATATGCATTGATTATGTCTTCTGAGATTGGGAGTAAGGATATATAGTTAATAATGGACATCTCCTTTATTTCAGATGGTTGGAGCTACAAGAGGAACCCCGGAGGGTTTCAGGGCTGAGCAAGCCAGTAGTTCTCAGCAACCACCACCACCTCCTCCCAACCTTGCCGAAGTCATGGCTCGGCAAACGGAATTACTTAATATGTTGGTTCAAGCCCAACTGAATCAGCAGCAACAATTCCGAGGAGGCCGGGAGGATCGTAATCCTCCTGTAGCTAGCTACCAGGATTTCCTCAGTACCCAACCGCCTTTCTTCAGTAAGGCCGAGGAACCATTGGATGCTGATGCCTGGCTCCACATCATTGAGTCGAAGTTCGCTCTCTTGACCATACCATGTGCGGATTCTAGCAAGGCTTCTTTTGCTGCTCAACAACTTCGTGGTGCTGCTAGAATCTGGTGGGATAATTTTTATGCCATACAACCTGCAGGGCATGTCATCACATGGGATGAATTCCGGGTTGCCTTCCGAGCACATTACATACCCGCGGGATTATTGGAGCGAAAGCTTAACGAGTTCCTGGCTCTTACCCAAGGTGCCAATACAGTTTTGCAGTACGCACAGAATTTCAATCATCTGTGCCAGTATGCAGGGTATCATGCAGATAATGATACCAAGAAACAAGACCGTTTTCGCCGGGGCCTGAACACCAAACTCAAGGAACGCCTGAATCTTGTGAAGGCGAATACTTTCAGTGAGTTGGTCAACATGGCCTTAACTCAGGAAGACTGCATTGTGGCGCATTCTGCCGAGAAGAAGCGGAAGAACCCTGCTGGACCCTCGAGTGCTCAACCACCGAGGTATCGGGTTGTTTCCAATACGCAGCCCAGAGCACCACAACGCAATGCCCCTACGGGAAGGTTGGTTTTTAGGCCGCCTCAGCAGCAAGGAAGGTTCAGACCTCCTGTGCCACCGCAACAAGCACCACAATCTGGCCAACGGCCGAATATTCCGCAAGTGCCACAGAAAGGCAATAACTATCGCTGCTACAATTGCGGAAGTGCGGATCATCTCATCCGAGATTGCCCGCGGCCTAAGAAATCCAATCAAGGGCAGAGCTCCACTCAGGGAAACCAGAATAAGGGAAAGAAGCCGGTGATGCAGGTCCGACAAGGACGGATTAACTTCACTACTCTGGCGGAACTTCCAGATGGAGCTCCTGTCATGTCGGGTACATTTTCTATTCACCACCAACCAGTTGTTACTTTATTCGACTCTGGGGCAACACATAGCTTTATTAGTAACAACTGTGAAACCCGACTAGGACTTGAATCTTGTCCTATCCAGGGGTCATATATGATCACTACCCCTGGAGGAAATGTTACTTCCAACCGAATAAGTAGATATGTGCCAATTCAGTTAGGTAGTAAAGAGATTAAAACTGATTTGGTTTTACTCAATTTAGAGGGTATCGATATCATACTTGGGACAAACTGGATGGCTGAACATCGAGTTCAGTTAGATATATCTTCCCGAGTTATCGAAATTAATTCACCATATTGTGGAGCCATTACTCTTGTTCTGCCTCCGCCAGAATGTCCACACCCTTGCACATATGCTATCACAAATATCAAAGTTAAGGATATTCCAATAGTATGTGAATTTCCCGATGTCTTTCCCGACGATCTGCCTGGAATGCCACCAGATCGAGACATCGAGTTCATCATTGAACTTCAACCTGGCACTGCTCCAATTTCAAAAAGGTCGTATCGCATGCCTCCAAATGAGTTGGCAGAATTGAAAATCCAGCTCCAAGATCTTCTTGATAAGGGTTATATACGCCCCAGTGCTTCACCTTGGGGTTGTTCTGCTCTCTTTGTCAAGAAGAAAGACGATAGTCTAAGACTATGTGTCGACTACCGTCCACTCAATGCGGTTACTATTAAAAATAAGTATCCTCTTCCCCGCATTGATATCTTGTTTGATCAACTAGCTGGAGCAAAGGTCTTTTCCAAGATTGATTTACGCTCTGGTTATCATCAAATCAAGATCAGGCCTAGTGACATTCCAAAAACGGCCTTCTCAACCAGATATGGACTTTATGAATATCTGGTCATGTCATTTGGACTTACAAATGCGCCGGCATATTTCATGTATCTCATGAATTCCGTATTTATGCTGGAGCTTGATAAATTTGTTGTGGTCTTCATTGATGATATTCTGATCTACTCTAGAACCAAAGAAGACCATGCTAACCATTTACGTGTCGTTCTTCAACGATTACGAGATCATCGCCTTTATGCAAAATTTTCCAAATGTGAATTCTGGCTAGATAGTGTGAAATTTTTGGGACATACTATTTCTAGTCAAGGCATATCGGTTGATCCAACCAAAGTTCAAGAAGTTATGGACTGGACTCCTCCTACTTCAGTCCATCAAATACGAAGTTTCCTTGGATTGGCAGGCTATTATCGCCGATTCATTCCAGACTTCTCCAAGATAGCCAAACCCATGACCGAGCTACTCAAGAAAGAAGTTAAATTCCATTGGGATGATGGGTGTGAGGAAGCATTTCACGCCTTAAGAAAACTTCTGACGACAGCCCCAGTGCTAGCTCAGCCAGATAGTACCCAGCCTTTTGATGTCTACTGTGACGCTTCTGGAATTGGCCTTGGTTGTGTTCTTATGCAAAACAACCGGGTTATTGCTTATGCATCCCGAGCACTTCGGACTCATGAGCAAAATTATCCAACACATGATCTTGAATTAGCAGCAGTTATTCATGCTCTCAAGATCTGGAGACATCATCTTATGGGCGCTAAGTGTAACATTTACACTGACCATAAGAGCCTCAAGTATATTTTCACTCAGGCTGATTTAAATATGAGGCAAAGGCGTTGGTTGGAGTTAATCAAGGATTATGACCTTGAGGTACATTATCATCCGGGCAAAGCTAATGTGGTTGCGGATGCACTTAGCCGCAAGACACATTGTCACTGTTTGACCATATCCACTTTTAATGACACTCTTTGCCATCAACTGCGGAGACTCAATCTGGAGATTATTCCTCAAGGTAGTTTAAACTTGATCTCCATTGAGTCTACTTTGCAGGAAAAGATCGTCATGTCGCAACTACATGATGAGGGTGTCAAAATTATTAAATCCAAGCTATCCCAGGGAGAAGCTAAGTATCGGTGTTTTCACACTGATCGTCAAGGAGTCCTATGGTTCAACGATCGACTTGTTGTGCCCAAGGATCATCAACTCCGTAAGCAAATCCTCGACGAAGCACATTTGTCCAAATTCTCTATTCATCCTGGTAGCACCAAGATGTATCACGATCTTCGGCAACATTTTTGGTGGACCAGAATGAAGAGAGAAATTGCCAAATATGTGTCTGAGTGCGATACATGCCAGAGAGTCAAAGCCAGTCATCTCAAGGCTTCTGGTACACTTCAGCCACTACCCATTCCGTCATGGAAATGGGAAGACATTAGTATGGATTTCATTATCGGTCTTCCCAACACATCTCGAAAACATGACTCTATATGGGTAATCATCGATAGACTTACAAAAACAGCTCATTTTCTTCCGGTGCATACCACTTACTCTGCTAAGAAGTATGCCGAAGTCTATCTGGAACAAATCATTCGATTGCATGGGGTTCCGAAAACTATCATATCTGATCGTGGGCCCCAATTTATTGCACGGTTCTGGGAGCAGCTACAATCAGCTCTAGGAACCAAATTGATTCGAAGCTCTGCATATCACCCCCAGACTGATGGGCAGACTGAGCGAGTTAACCAAATTCTTGAAGACATGCTCCGAGCTTGTATTATTCATTATGGTACAAGTTGGGACAAGTGCCTTGCTCTAGCTGAATTTGCCTACAACAACAGTTATCAAGCTAGTCTTCAAATGGCTCCTTTCGAAGCGTTATATGGTCGCAGATGCCGAACTCCTTTGAGTTGGTCAGAGACCGGTGAACGCAAAATCTTTGGACCAGACCTAGTTGTTGAAGCCGAAGATAAGGTTAAGGTTATTCAATTTAATCTTAAAACCGCTCAGTCCAGACAAAAGAGTTATGCAGATAAGAGGAGAAAACCTCTGCAATTCCAGATAGGAGATTTTGTCTATCTCCGAGTATCACCAACCAAAGGTGTCCAACGCTTTGGCATAAAGGGGAAGTTAGCACCTCGGTATGTCGGACCCTTTGAAATTCTTGATGTTTGTGGCCCAGTGGCTTACAGACTTCGTCTTCCATCTCAATGGACGGCTATTCACGATGTCTTTCACATCTCTCAACTTAAGAAGTGTGTCAAAGTACCCACAGAAATCGTTGAGACAGGTGCCCTTGAGATTGAACCTGATTTGTCGTACATCGAACAACCTCTTCGAATTCTGGATACTAAGGAAAGATTCACCAGAAGAAGAGCAGTTAAGATGTACAAGATCTTATGGGATCATCACACCGAAGAAGAAGCGACTTGGGAGACTGAGTCTTATCTTCAACGGAGTTTTCCAGACTTCCTGCAAGCCAATCCCCAAATCTAATTATTCAATTCTATTCAGCTTCGGAATCTCGGGACGAGATTCTTTTTAAGGGGGGAAGGCTGTGATATCCAGGTAGTTAGACAACTAGATACTAAGTTTGGGTATATTATATGTAAATAGGATAATGTATACAAGTTGTACAAAGCATAAGGGTATATTTGTAAATTATAAGTTTTATAAATTCTCATGAGCAAATGTGTGACAATGTTCTTAATGTCAAATTTCAGATGGCTATAACTAATAAAAGATCAAAAGTTAAATAAACACTAAGGGGAATGGACTCTATATGAAATTAAGGACCTTTATGTAATTAATACAAACATATAAGGACTTACATGTGAAATGGTAAAAAGATAAAAGTAAAACTTAGTTTTACCTAAGGACTAAAGTGTAAAAAGAGCTAGTCATGATTACTGCAGAAAGAATTACATAAAGGACCCCAAACATTAGGGCATTTTGTTTTAATTAACACATAAAGGTTAAAATTTGAATTGTGTTCAAATTCTCAAAATAAAACTGTACCCTTTAAGATTTCAAACCCAAGCCTTAAAGCAAAGATGTAGAGTTTGAAAAACTCTACAACTTTCATGTTGAGCACTTTTTCATTTGACCTTTGTAGCAGTGGGAAAACTTTAGTTTACAGAGGGGTCCCTGAATTCTTTAGAAATGGCGAACAGGTCCTCCTGACAGCTCTCTGCTTCTTCCTCCTCTGGCCGCGCCGCTTCCCCCTTCTGCGCCGCTCCTGCCACCGCCGCTCGCCGCCGATGCCGCGCCCCGAGCGCCACCTCCAGCTGCAGAACTCATCCACGCGTCATTTCCTTTTGATCCCGACCCCTTTCCTCTCCCCTGGTGGCTTCTCCCACGCGCGCCACGACGTTCCCGAGCCGTCGCCGGCCGCCACCTCCTGGTCGCCGTGGATAGGCCACCCCGGTGCATTAACCCTCTCTCTCTCGCGCGCAGTAGCACTACATCCACTCCCACCTGCTGTTCTGTTACTTCCCGCGTCCAATTTCCCGTAACCAAGCCACATTCCGCCGCCGCCGTCCCTTTCTTCTCCGGCCGTGCACCATCCGCCCGTGGGCAGCTCCCACCGGACCTCCTCCGCCTCAGCCAACGCTCGCACCAGCTTCCCCGTGACTTGCTCGTGCTCGCCGACCCCCTGATCCTCCCCAATTTCCACTGGAGCCCGGTCCTCGACGAGCGCCGCCGCCGTCGCCTTCGGCCTCCACCGTGGGCAGCTCGTTGCAGGTACTCCCGAGCCACCACATCACCCTTAACAGAACCACATCATCCCCCTGAAGCTGTCCGACCCATCCATTGACCCTCTGGTGCACCACAGCGCCTTCTCGACGCTCGCCGGCGATCTTCCTCGCCGCCGCCGCATCGGTCTCCGTCGAGTTCTCTCGATCCAGCGTGTTTTCATCCAATTGTTGACACGTGCACGTTCCTCATGACTCACTGGTTCTCGTGCGCAGGATCTTGGCCCCCGTTCATCGCCGGAGCACCCTCGTCGCCGTCGACCTCTCCGCCGTCACCTCGGGTTCAAGTTGAATCTTACTGTTCCGGCCATCCCCGTCCACGACACGTAGCACAACAAGACCACAGTAAGCTCCTGACCCGATTCCAGCACTTGGACCTCACCGCCGGCGACCACCGTCGCCGGAACACGGCCGTCTCGATCTCACTCTGTTCGGGTTCACGGCCAGGGACCTCGGGTTAGAAGGAAAAGAAATCCAGGGGGTTAAGTGTAAAGCCATAGACTCAGAGGAATAGTGCCCAGGGACTTACTTAAGTAATTTTGGCTGTCAACTTAGAAATACCATATCTCTTCAAAGAAAATTCATAAAATAGTAAACTAAATTTTGTTAGAAACTTTAGACAAGAATCTGTAACTTTGCTTTAAGAGTCAACTTTAGTTTTTGAATATTTGATGACCTAATTTAAATATCAAAGTTAATTGCTTGTAGACTTAAGAATTACATAGTAATTCATAGAAAAATGATAAATTAGTAAAACCAGTGCCAATAATTTTCTTTTAACATGTAGAATTGAAGAAAAATAATTAATCTTGTACTCTAGTAACATTTTCTTATTGTATAGATTTTGTTAGAAATAATGTGTAGTTTACATAATATAATTGATAAACACACTTTCATATATTCAAAAAAAATCATGAAAAATATATTAATGTTCTGTTTTGTATTAGTACAACATATTATTAAATTTTCAACTAAGAATTAGATGTTAACTCATAAAGATAATATGTTTGGTTTATAAGGTAATGGTAGCTTAAAATTCAAATAAATTGTGAAATCAATATATAAAGCTCTTTAGTATAAATGTTAATAGGAACCACACCACCTGTTGCCCCATGATACTAATTGAATACTTAACCTAGCTAAATTTGTTGTTTAATGAATCTAAGTAAACTTATTAATGCTCAATAAATGACTGCCCAGTACAGGGTAATTAGGAAATGCATCCAAATAAAATGTTATTTATATTGGATTGCAACTTTATCGGGAAGTAAAATAAAAGTAAGGGCATCCCATAACTTGTAATTTTGCATCTCATATAGATTCGACCACACTCGCTGACGGGGATTATCAACTGATCCCGGAACAAGAAGAAGTTTATTCGGAAGACCCCGGGACTCTTGTTACGGATTTCTCTGAAGCCCCGAACCAAGGTTCGGAAGAAAATATTTTGACTAACCCCAACCCCACCAGCGAAGGCAAGCCCCGGACATAACCCCTACTTTACTACACTGCAACCTATATTATTTATATATATCTCTTTATGCATTACGTTCTTAAGAGTTGTTTGAAAACTTAGTTGCATTATTCCAGAAACCAATGTATTGAACACTAGAACTGGAGTCCGACTAGCTGCTCTGCTTATAGGACCGGTAGAAGTCGAGTGATTTCCTGTCACTCGCGCGATATAGGAATTGTAATGTTTATATTCCTGCTATCACTATAAGGATGCCGGACGGGAGTTTTATGAGGTATCATGGTCAAGATGATACCCCGTCTGTGTTGTGAAATTTGATAAGGTCGCAGTGTGTGGTAGCGGTGGCTAAGCGTTTGAAAGTACTAGCCACATGCCGTGAAATATGGTAAGCGGTAAGCCTAGTAACCGATCGGCCCGAGGAGTGGACATACCACCCACCACATGTATTTGCTTCTTTTGGTTACTTAGTTCGACGTGTAGGCATATGTGTTGCTGGGCAACCAGGAGTACGGGTTTTGTAGTCGCGCTACAGACGTACGTCCTGCACTTTTGTAGTGCATATGACCTGCAGTCGCTTGTGGTGGCACTGATCCACGAGTCGGAATGAAAGGCAAACGGTTGCTTCGGAACAACCCTGTGGTGTTCCAAGCGTGTGTGTTAGGTTTACCTTGCAAGGGTTGAATCTCGATTCAGAATCGTCCGCCTCTCACGATGTATGAGACTGCTTATCCCCTTTATCACATAGAGTAACAAGAGCAATTATGTGATTATTAAAGATGATGTTTGAGTAAAGATTCTACCATGTTTGGATAGCTATAGGTGCTTACCTAGAATGGTTAAACAACTAGAACCTGAAAGCTAAAAAAGGATCTACTCTTTGTTGCTTTTCAGCTGAAAACCCTACCCAAAGCTAAAAGCCATCATGAGTCTAGTTATGGGCTAAGATATACCCAATTCCGGGTAAGTCTTGCTGAGTATTAGTATACTCAGCCTTGCTTTGTTGATTTAATTCAGGTAACCCTTCTGAGGAGCCCGCATTCATTACACCATGGCCTTACCCTTTGCCTGATGGTTGGTCCGTGGAATGGGATCCGTCCCCGGCCAACACAGACTCCGCCGAGTGATATTATGCCAGGGCTAGCATAATATCTGTAATGACGTCGTGTATATTAACTACGCTTTTCAAACTCCACTGCTTTAACCAGAAACTTGAACTTGTGTTGTAATAAACTCTCCTCAGTGAGAACAAATGTTATTTTGTATATTTTTGTAATATAATTGCCTGTGGTGTAAATTATTTTGGCATTGTATCTCTGGACTCACCTTCGTGTGAGGTACCTTGTTGGATCCTGCGTTCGGTGGTTCATCGGGACGTTACCCGACAGACCAATAGTTTTATACCGTTTGAAGTGCGAGGTAGCCCTTCATTGAGGACTCGCGTACTTGAGCCGGTATAATTCAGGTTGGTTCTGCCACAGAGCTGACACGTAGAAGCTGGGGGCCATTGGGCCCACCCCTGGTTCGGTTGAACCGGAGGTTCAGCCGACGTACTTCTGCCGCGTCTGGCCACCGCCTTTGAATGAGAGGATGACAGGTGGGTCCCACATGCAGGTGGGCATGCATGCCAAGTTTTCTTCACGGTTTAGGTCAATCCGTGTGCTTGTCTCTGATTGGCTGAAAATATGAGCCTTGGATCTTGGTTGTGTTTTTATGCATTTTTAGCCCAAATGTACGTGCACACAATTTTAGACCAACATATGTGGAATCCGTTAGATAACAACCTAATCTAATGTCAGTCCTTGCATTTATTCTATTTTTAGGCAGGAATTGACGGCTGAAATCGGTCCATAACAAGCATCAACAATATAAAACTGTCATAGGCCAAGTACTAAGGCCACTACTCTTCTCACCGAAAGGATTCATGCCATCTGTACTTTAGCCAAACCTTATGTTTGTTGCATCATTTGCAAAAGTTGGGAATGTTCTGTCCACCTTTCTCCACTGGGACCCATCAGCGGGGTGTCTCAACATATTATCTTGCTTCCTCATTTTTTTGTGCCATTGCATCAATTTTGCATTGGTTTTGTTCATGAATAGACATTTCAAATGTGGTATTATAGGAGAATAACACATCACCTTGGCAGGCACTCTCTTCTTGGTACGTAGCCCCTCAACATCACCTGGATCATCTTTAGGGATCTTATACTGACATGCTTTGCATACCGGACAAGCATCCAAATTTTCATACTCCTCACCATGATAGAGGATGCAGTCATTAGGACATGCATGTATCTTTTGTGCTTCTAATCCTAAAGGACAAACAACACGTCTTGACTCATACGTTGTTTCGGGCAATGTGTTACCCTCAGGGAGTAGGTTTTTTATAAGTTTCAGCAACTCCTCGAATCCCTTGTTAGACAAACCATCTGATGCCTTCCATTGCAACAATTCGAATGTCGTACCCAACTTTTTGTGCCCTTGTTTGCAATCTGGGTACAACAATGTTCTATAGTCCTCCAACATACGCTTCAAATCCCTGGACTTCTTTTCAGTTTCGCAGACTTCCTCTACTTCGCTCAATATCTCACCAAGATCATCTTCTGCAACCTGTGCTTCAGCATCTTCTTCAAGCTCACCCATTGTAGTATCTTCAAAGAAGGCACTATAATCTTCCCAAAGTCAGGAAACCATTTTGGAACAAGTGACTCTGAATGGTTCTTGTTGACGAGTAATCCTTCTCATTCTTACATATTCGGCATGGACAACAAAAGAAACCATCATGCTTGTGTTTCTTGGCCGCATCGATGAATTTGTGCATGCCATTAATAAACTCCATTGAACGCTGGTCAGCATTGTACATCCATTGCCGACTCATCTAGAAAAATACATCGTAATTCTATTACAGACCATGAACTAATTAAAAGGTCCAAATATCAATCATACAAGATGAACTAATTAAAAGGTTCAAATGTCCATTACACACCATGATTAATTAAAATGTCTAAAATACCGAATAAGCTACATGCTAATACAAACTACTCACGAGACCTATTGACCGATGCCTTATGAACCACCTCATGAACTTTCGACACCGAACGGTCAATTTTAGAGACCCCTGGTGCTTGGTCCCTTGCATTACATCAAGCCATCAACTCGCGATCATCATCCGTACCATGCAACTCGATATCAAATTCACGCTCAAATTTGCGCCTTGCATTACATAGCGCAAGGCATTCAAATGCTTTTTTAATCCAATGATGAATACGACTGCTAACAAGTCCAATACGCTCTTCATTACGGAACTCAAGGGAAAGGCCAGTGCGCTAAAAATGATTGCGTACCGACGCCCGAGCAGATGAACGGCGCTCTAACACATCATGTTGCAAAGCCATTTCTACGGATTAAAAATTAATTACACATTAACCGATAATTGAATGCACAAGTCAATAGAATTTACCTATAAATCACTTGCTAACTACATCTAAAAAAATTATCACATGCATAAAACGATAAAAAACTAAATTAGTTGCTAACTACATGTAAATAAATAATTGAATGCAAAAGTAAATTGAATTATTTTGACACTTCTGTTTATTGTCAATCCGCATCTCCAAAAATAGACTTTCAGAGATAATTGATTGTTTCTGGAAAATTATCCATGCTTTTTCCAATATAGCCTTGGTAACATTAAAATTTTTTAGGCTCACACTAAAACCCTCGAGAAGTAAAGATTCCATCAACACTGGCTGCAGCACATCCAGAAATTGAAGGGCCTCCCCTCGATCCTTCTTGGACAGAACAAAGGACATTGAATTAGGAAGATCAACTTTAAAACATCATTTATAAAGCTGGATCTAAACAAAAATTGTGTCCATGCCTAGGTCGCTGATTTGGTGTCCTCTCTCTTTCTAAGAAGGGTCTAGGAGAGGCCCTCCAGTTTCTGGATGTGCCACAACCATTGTTGATAGAGTGTTTACTTCTAGATGGTTTCAACGTGAGCCTGAAAGATTTTAATGTTCCCAAGGCTATATTGGAAGAAACATGAATTTTTTTTCCAGAAACATACCATATATACATCATTAGAGCTTCAAAATAATTCATTTCAGAATATGTTATTACAACCTAAAATTTAATACACTAAAACCATCTAAAAATTATAATATGTATAACAATTATTATATCAATAATAAACTAATTCAATTGCTAACTACATCTAAAAATATTACTTATCACATGTATAACAATTAATATATCAATTACAAACTAAATCACTTGCTAACTACATCTAAAAAATAATTAACACATGTATAACAATTATAAACTAAATCACCTGCTAACTATATCTAAAATAATAATTATCACATGTATAACAATTATAAACTAAATCACTTGCTAACTACATCTAAAGAAACAATTAACGCATGTGTAACAATTATAAATTAAATCATCTGCTAACTACATATTACAAAATTATTATCACATGTATAGAAATTATAAACTTAATCACCTTCTAACTACAATTACAAAAATTAATTGTCAAATTAATAATAATTATAAACTAAATCAGGTTCTAAGTACATCTAAAAAATTAATTGCTAAGTCACAAAGAAAATTGCTGACCTTTTTGACAAAAAAATGCAAATATTCCCCTCCCCTCCCCTCACTCGGCTACCATAAACAGTGCTGACTTCATGCCAGCTCGAGGAGGGGAAGGGGTCTAGTATATATAGGTGGGGGCATTAGTACCGGGTCATGGCATGACCCGGCACTAATGCCTGTGGAGGTATTGGCACCGGGTCATGCCATGATCCGGTGCTAAAGGCCCCAAGAACCTTTGGTCCCGGGTCATGGCACGATCCGGTGCCACAGGGCCTCTCTAGACCAGCTGCTATGTAGCCGGTACTGATGCTCACAACAACAATGGGTACTTTTAGCCTGGACCGATGGCCCGTTTTCTAGTAGTGGGTTGGGCAGTGCCGGCGGCGGGGGAATCTAGTGGAGGTGGACGGGTGGTGGTGGGGGAGGAGAGGGTGGTTCTCGGCTGGCGGCGGGTGGGGGCACTTGCCATAGGAAGGAGAGCAGTAGAGGGAATAGGTGAGGGGGAGAGAGAGGGTGGTCCTCTCCGGCGAGGGGGAGGTCGGTGGAGGGCAGGATGGGGTGGGAGCGCGGGGCGGAACAAGATTGTGAGGAGGAAAATGAATGTTTTTTTCCGAGATGACATCACGACGTGGCTGAAGCAATCATTGAAGATGATATTTACTGTTACAGAAATGATTGCAGGGTGGGTGAAACAGCATTCTTAATCCGCGCCTTTGCTTTTCGCAGCTAAAAATAGAGTATTTGTAGGGAAGTTATGTCATCACTTTCCCTGGTAATAATTTTTGTAAGGGTGGCTAATGGCCTCGTCTACCACTGAAAATGACTTAATTATACAGGGGCGGACGAGGTTATTAGACACCCTTGAAAAAGTTTTGTTAGTGGGCGGATAATGGCATGGTTTTTCCTAGAGATGTTTCTCACTACTAAAAAACAACTTTTCAGAGCAGGTAAAACACCATTTGTAGGGGCGAGTAAGGTACCCGCTCCTGCTTTTCCTAGCTACAAATAGCTGTTTGCAAGAGCGGGTAAGGTACCCGCCCATGTCTTGTGATGTGCTTGATGAACCTAGCCTACGGGGTTTGCAATTACGAAAAAGTCCATCTCTGCTGGATCTGATTCAGATGAAACTTTTCATGCAAAAACTGCTGGAGAACAGTTTGCTGTGCAGAATAGTATTTCTGATACACCCAAGAAGAAAGATGTCCAATCTAGGGCTACCACAGTGGCTCAATGAATGAATAAAATTTTTTAAATTTTAATGCAAATGTTTTCAACATTGGTAATTGGGAGGTAAGAAATTTTATATTTTTCAAAGAATTTTAGGATTTCCTCTTTGTTGTGAATGAGGAAATCAATGGAGCGGCTTGAGCCCATAGGGCACCGTGATGTTCATTATATAGTCTGGAAGAGTCCAGCTTTAACAGGCTACAAGAAGATTCTTTTTTATTTTTTTAACAAATATTTGCAGATCTAACCTTTTTGGTCGCGCTGGTCCGCGTGTCGTGACAAAAATAGATTGTCGCGCCACATACATTAGCGTGACAAGGTGTGCCACGTTGGAGCGCGCAGGAGGGGTCTGCCAGCGCATATTCCACGTGTCAAGCTTGTCACGCCACTCCCACCGGTCCAGTCCTGTCACGCCACCCCAGCTGGTGTGACAAGGTCTGACCATAGAAAAATCATATCTTTTTCATACGGACTCGGATGAAGATGATTTTTATATAAATATTGTAGTTCTCGACGAGATCTACAACTTTGTAGTTTTGAGTTATTAATTTGAAGTCATTAAAATGCTTAAATAATTGATTTAGTTTTTAGATAGCATATTAAGAACTCATGCCTCTATCAGGTCGTCTCCAACTTAATTGTTCATCATTGTTCCACCAATTAAGTTCTATATAACATTTGATATATGAAATGGCATAGACTAAATAATAATAATTTGATAAGAAATACAATGAGAAATCAAACTATATAATTGTTAAATATTGAATATAATGTAACACTCTAGATATTAATCATAGCTTTAATATCTAGAGTGGTGGGATCATGGGAGGCACCTCGAGCGATGGTCTTGGCCAGCCCAAGCAAGTGGTGGGATCGACGAGCATCCCGCTGACCAGAGAATGGAGATGGTATGGTGGAGAAGAAAGCCATGGCTAGATGAATCAACTTTCTTTATAAACCAAATTGACAGTCAAAGAGAAGGAAAATGTACAGTTAGCAAGCCATCTCGGTATTACGTGCATATGTTGATAGGTATGAACCTACGATGGCCTCAACGCATTTCAGGGAGAACCAGCTAGCTCTAGGTTTGAGTTGCATTTCACCCCTAACCACAACCTCATTAGTTGGTTCGAATCTCTGCTATTAAAAATTTAATGAACTTTTTGAGTTGATGGACCTAAGTGACACACCCGCACAAGTTTATAGTGGAACTAATCCAAGGTTGAAATTTGAATTAAAATAATCAAAATATATAGTCATAGTTGGAAGAAAGTGTCAATTACAATAATTACAATAGTTAGCTGAATTTCTGGATATGTTATCAAGAAGCCATGTTGAGGGGTTTGAATTTGTAATTTCCTACTAAACATTTGACAAAGGGCCAATGCAAAAGTTGTAGTACAGGTCATGTACTTTAGCATGGAAGAAGAACAACTTTAAAATTTGGAGTAAAAGGAGATTAAATATCACACCTCAAGATTTTAAGAAGGGATTAAGCTCTAAATGATTATTTGAATGGACTAAGTGGCATTAGAGAAAAAGAGTCACAGGTGATAATAAGGTCAAAATTTAGCTAAATTTGACCAAAGTGAGGAAGTTGAAGAATTTAAAAATGTTAGATGGTAAAAAATAGTAAAAATAGGTGGAAAAGATTAAGACTATATGTTGGGTATTTTAGCAATGTGCGAATAAATCCGCAAGAGCACGCATACCATTGTAACTTTCACCTCAGAGTATTCTAAGAGTTATCAAATCTGAGGGAACGTGTGCACTAACTTCTACTCTAGTCAGTCCAAGGACACAACAATTGGTGGCAAGGGTAGACAGGATTCCTGTAGCACTTGAGGTAAGTTAAAGGTCGATCTCTCGATTCAAGATACTCGCTTCGGGCTCCGGCTTACTCCTGGTCTGCCAGGCGACTCCGGCCAACAGCTCTACGCTATATCCGAACGTGGAGGGTTACAAAGGACCGATACGGCTATCACCACCTACGACCTACCTCTAACAATCTATGGGATATAAGGCAAACGAAGGATAACCCATAGCCTTGACACCACATCTACGCTATTGATTACTACTGCAATCTAGCTACGACTAGTACCCCGTAGCAAACTACAAACTACAGCACTCTATATAAATATAAACCCGCAAGTAGAGAGAACTGACTCACTTGAATATAAGTACTACTAGTGTATACTGTATCAAGGCCTAAAGGTATATGACTACTCATGCATATGAGAACCAAGTATAACATTATAAGAAGGAATCACGAATACAGAATGACGGAGCTCTAAATAAAAGGTATGAAATCCAATCCCTTATCTTTCTTAAGCATAGGGATGAAAGCCAAGAATCGACATCTCAATCTCCGAAAGCGTTTTCCTTACCCTTAAAATATCCCCCCTTCGTCGAGCCTTTCCTTTAGTGGTAAGGGATCCTTATCTGAACGTCGGTAGGCATTCCAGATTGAAACCAAGAAATATAGGCCTGCTTGCCATCCACACTAGAATAGATAGAGTTTTCCGAAGAAACTTGCAAGGTTCGTCCTCAATGGGAAAATGGAGCACCTAACAACACATCTTCACAGACCAAGAACTACGAGATCACCCCTTTCATTCTGGGGTGACGGAGGGATCGTATCATTTGAGGCTTTTTTTCATGCTTTTCCCTGCGCAAGGCATTCAATAAGGTAAGCTAGGGTTGGCAGAGAAGAACGATAGAGAAGAAATAGAAAGAATCGAATACAAAACAACTCCATTGATTGAATGTCAAAGCCTTCGGCCTTGGGACCCACTCGACTTCTAAGCGAGTAAATCCCAGTAGAGAGAGGAAGACCTTTAAAAAGGAAAGTAGGAACGATTCTGAAGCGATCCACACCCACTAAATTGGCTTCCCCTGTGCTCCCCGCTGAGTCGCCTCCTCTTGAACTCAAGCTAGACAGAAAGGTGCAAAAGTCCACAGTTTCTTAAAGATCCTATAAGCAAGTAGGTTCAGATTGTCATTTAGCATGGAAAAAAAGTTTGATTCGGAGGGAGAAGAAGCGGCAGAAATTAGAAAAAAAAATCATTTGATTCGTCGATCCTCAAAAAAAAGATAAGAAGCAAAGGGATTCAGTGGTGTAATGTTAAGAGGTCGTGCGACATGAAGACAGTGATAGCAATATGGGGGAAGTTCCCATCAAGCAACAACGGTTGTGCCCGACCCTACAAAAGCATGCGTATGTTGTCAGTGAAGATTTTGTGTCAAGCCTTGGAGACAACGTACCCGGGGCTAGGTGAGCTAAGGGGGGACAACGTAAGTGAGCAAATGTGTGTAAGCCCAGTCAAAGGATGAACCAAGAAATCTCCAGGTCCTATTGTTAAGAAAAGTGAATTACTATTCTTTTTTGTTTGATGTTCACCAAAACAACTCGCTTTTCTTTCAATGGATCACACAGTGAGCGTATTTGGTATTTAGATATTCGTTATCATTGGCTGGAATGAGAATACCTGCGGGATCCGGATCACCATTTGTTGTATCATAGTTGGAATGGCTAAAATAAGACATTCTTGAAGCGTCCCGCACCCTGTGAGAAAGAAACTCCTCAACCATCACAAGATAAAGAAGTATGACGCTCTGTGTCTGACTCTAGTGGTCATAGTTCCAGAAATCTGTCAGCTATAACCTAGCCTATTGAATCTGGTATGCCCGAAGCACGAAACTAGATAGGTAGCCCTACCTACGACTAGAAAAGTATCCTATTTTTTCTTCCAGTAAATCTTCAACTCATTCCTTCCATTATTGAATATCATTGTAGTGTATTTTCCCTCTCAAAAAAGGTTTCACCCTCACTTCACTAAACTTATTGGAAATGCCTAGGCCAGAGTTCATTCACTTGCCCAGCTGCCCAAGCTGCCTTGAGAAAGAGAAGAAGGGATCAAAAAATAGCACCAGAATCTGGATCGAGTGTGAGTTCCGATCCTCTCTTCCCAGGCAAGAATGAAATTGGACGGTCTCAGCCCAGAAAGTGAACGGTAAGGCCACTAAATCCTATTGCTATTGATGACCTAGCGCTGCTAAAAAAGGATTCCTCGGCAGTAGTTCCTCAAATGCACTTACTTAGCTGCAAAGAATAGCAGCATCCGTAGAGGTATAAGCTAGGAGGGGAGTGCCGACACCCTGGCACTCTTCCCGAACTACCCCTCACTCTCTCCCTATTTCCTAAGCACTACTAGGGTAGCACTAAGCCTCTAAGGAGCCTAAAGCTCAAATCTGAAAGTGGAAGCACAAGAGAGGAGTGTGTGAAGTGTGTCTCATTTAGGAGCCCCCACCTAGTACTTATAGGCTTGGTAAGGTGGTGCTCGGCCGGTAATTCAGGTGGACTCATGCGGAACCGACTTTAGGAGGCCACCAGCTGTTGACACGTGCAAGGTGGAGGTGAGCCGTGCTAATGTCAGTTTAGCCGAACCAGTGGTTTGGCCGATCCACCACCGACTCCGTTTCCACCGCCCTTTGGCTGGGTGACTGCTAGGTGGGTCCTTATATCGGTTGTCCGAGGCTTGGGTTAAATTGAGGCGGTTTTGGTCGGTTTGTGGGTCCATGGATCCTTGTACTTGCGCCTAATTTGCCGGAAGAGTGTTGCCTTGGATTGAGAGTGTGCTTCCTTGCTCTTGAGGTGTGTTTTCTCCTTTAATTGACCTACATACAAATATTCACCAACACTTCCTGTTGAGAATGAACAGCTTTACCAAGGCATTCCACTGTCTGGAAATGGTTAGTAATGAACCCCTACCACTAGGTTGATGCTTGTCTTTCCGGTGTTTATGCAGCATTTGACGGCCTAAATTTGGTACTTAAGCGCCATCAACACTATACCAAATGAGTGAAGCAAGTTCAAGTATTGTTCAAAAAGATTTGAATTTGGACAAGTATTTGAAGAAGGGAAATATTACTCATTTTGCATAGTTTCAAATTTGAAATATAGTTAAATAGTGAAGTTGTAGCAAATATAAAAGTTGTGTTATGAATCATGTACTGCAACGTGGAAGAAAATTCGAATAAAAATTGAAGTATTTGAGTTGGTATCAAATAGACAAAACAGGATAAGATTGCCAATTTTAGGATGAATCTGAAATAACCTAAGTGTTGGAATGCAGTGAAAAAGGTGGAAGTTTGAAAGCATTTTATGTAAAAGTTTGTGAATAAGTTTGAACAACAATCACACCTAAATAAAATAGAAAGTATGGGACATTTTTCCATTGATCTAGCCTTGGATGTATCCATCACATGCGGGTTTGTGGAACTTGTAAACCTATGTAAACTATTGTTGGTCTCTCTAACCACCAAGAGCTCATAGTCAAACTTTATGATAGAATATTGAAAATTTAAGCATCTACTCTTAATGAACTTTAATAGCATAACTTAAGTTAGCAAGTTCACATAAGGCCTTATTTATATAGATTAGGTTGGTAAATCTTGCTTAGTACCTCGGTACTTAGTATAATATTAATCCTGCTGTAGCAAAGTTCTCTGAAGAAAAATAAATAGAAACCATATTTTACCATCATAGCCATATTTTAAGGTCTTAATCTTTCATCAAGTTACTTGATCTACCTTAAAGCTATCATTAGTATCTAGAGTTACATTCCATACTTAACAATTATATAGTTTGATTTGTCATTGTACTTCTTATCAAATTATTATTATTTAGTCTATACCATTTCATATATCAAAGGTCATATAGAACTTAATTGGTGGAACAATGATGAACATGTCAAGTTGGAGACGCTCCGATAGAGGCACGAGTGCTTAATATGCTGTCTAAAACTTAAATTAATTATTTAAGCATTTTAGTTACTTTAAAAGAAAAAACTCAAAACTATAAAGTCATAGATCTCGGCGAGAGCTACAATTTTTATATAAAAACTATTTTCATCCGAGTCCGTAAGAAAAAGATATGATTCTTCTAAGATCAGACCTTGTCACGCTAGCGGGGAGTGGCGTGACAGGACTGTAATGTCACGCCGGTAGGAGTGGCGTGACATGGTTGATACGTGGAATATGCGCTGGCAAACCCCTCCTCCCGCGCGCTCCAACGTGGCACATCTTGTCACGCCAATACATGTGGCGCAACAATCTGGTTTTGTCACACCACGTGGACTGGTACGATCAAAAGGGTTAGATCTGCAAATATTTAGGTAGGTTATTTTAAAATAAAATTTAAAAATAGGTTAAAAAAATTCATAGTAGGAGAAGGCTACATGGAAATAATACATGTCTAGGACTCTAGTCCGTACCCTATTATACGTATGCTTCAACAGTGATCTAACAGTGAACAATATTTCTGGGCAGTATATCTCACGCTATGAAGGTGGTGGGGCAGGAAAAATGCTGGGTACCTTGCAAAGCATAAGCTTCTGTGGGAAGTCTTGTATTATGGTGTCGAGCAAAATAGAAATTCAGTGTTCAGATATTATTGCTTTGAAGGCGGCCACAAATGAACTTAACAGCACTCAAATTTAATCAATTGATGAAATCAACAGAAGCTGTACCCGGCTATTTTAAACATTGGTTACCAGCACTCACCCAGCAGCAAACGACTGGACTTGTGGATGCTTACAGGGAAATAAAATACACAGGCGGTTGCCGGCACAGTATGAGCTTAGGAAGTGAGGATAGAACAATGAAGCTTTACATACGATCATCATGCAAGCACGGTTGCACGCAACAAACTAGTGTAAAAACGGAGTACATCCAAACAAATGCGTAGTTCAAAATTCCAATCCCAAGCAAGGCAAGCAAAATAAACAAGGGCGCCCAAGAGGCTGATCTGATTACACGAGGACGCCCCGGCAGCCACACGTGACGCGTCTGTATCGTACCTTCCAGGCCTGCCCCCCGTGATCCAAAATAATTCTTATTTATTAGCGCGCGTGATGGGCATGATCAGCAACAACAACTTAGCCTTTTGTCCCAAGCAAGTTGGGGTAGGCTAGAGATGAAACCCACAGAAAACAAGAATAAGAAACACAAAAAGTGCACAAGGCAAAAGAAGAGTTAGGGGTTAAACAAAAAGTAACAAAGGTCACGGTTCAGGTACATTAATTGCTAATCTCCAAGCGCTCCTATCCATAGCTAATTCCTTAGCGATATTCCACTCCTTAAGGTCTCTCTTAACCGTCTCGTCCCAAGTTAGTCTAGGTCTACCTCTACCTCTCTTTACATTATCGCCCCGCTTTAAAACTCCACTACGTACCGGCGCCTCGGGAGGCCTCCGTTGTACATGTCCAAACCATCTCAACCGATGTTGAATCAACTTCTCCTCGATAGGTGCCACCCCGACCCTATCTCGAATCTCTTCGTTCCGGATTCTGTCCCTTCTTGTATTCCCGCAGAACCAACGCAGCATACGCATCTCTGCTACACTCAGTTGCTGGACATGTTGCCTTTTTGTAGGCCAACATTCAGCACCGTATAGCATCGCTGGGCGAATCGCCGTCCTATAGAACTTACCTTTTAGCCTCTGTGGCACCTTCTTGTCACAGAGGACGCCCGAAGCCTGCCGCCACTTCAACCACCCGGCTGAAATTCTATGTCTAACATCTTCATCAATGTCTCCATCTTTCTGAAGCATTGATCCTAGATACCGGAAAGTATCCTTCTTGGCCACCACTTGACCTTCGAGGCTAACGTCCCCATCCTCATGCCTAGTCGGGCTAAAGTCGCACATCATATACTCGGTCTTGGTCCTACTCAGTCTGAACCCCCTCGACTCTAACGTGTGTCTCCACAGCTCTAACTTCATATTAACCCCTACCCTACTCTCATCAACTAGCACCACATCATCAGCAAAGAGCATACACCAAGGGATATCACCCTGTATGTCCCTTGTGACCTCATCCATCACCAAAGCAAATAGATAAGGGCTCAATGCTGACCCCTGATGTAGTCCAATTTTAATTGGAAAGTCACTGGTATCGCCATCACATGTTCGAACACAAGTCATCGCATCCTTGTACATATCCTTGATGAGGGTAATATACTTAGATAAGGGCTCAATGCATGATCAGCATTTTTATTAATTATATAAGTCACTAACTTGGCTATATAGCCACCAGACAGCTCGATGGTTTTCACAGGCAAACACCTAACAACGGCTCACTGCCTCACAGTACATAGACGTACCTGTTGGAATTTATGGGATTGGCCCATTTTTATTTTAAAATAAAAGAATTAAAGGCCCACTAATAAATGCTAGGAAGTTATGTGTTTTATCCGTATGGATATTTGAGGAGAATCTTAACCGACTTAAATGGTGAAATATATGTATACTACTTGTTGATGAGCCACACGCGCGTGCTCGCTCACCTCGAAGGGCCGAGGCCGTGGGCATGGGCTCGGCTCGGAGCGCTGCGCTGAGCAATGTTTTGCTGTTGAATGCAATAATTCTGAGTCATAAAATATTGGCGGTTACTGGTGAATAATTATGGGTATTAACCTTGGCAGTTACCAATGATTCATGGCACCAGTAACTGACACTCATCAAGTCCATTGCTCAGGTACTCCTGCTAAGGAGACCTCTCCCTTCTCCCTCTATTTTCTGCTGTTCCCACATCCCCATCGCCGGCGCTACGCGCACATCTCCGGCGAGAGCAGGTGCCTCCGGAGCCGTTGCCCGCTGAAGGTCCTGCACGGGATAGCGGGACAATCAGGTTTTTGGGGAGTGTATTCATGTCCGCCTGAGCTTCCAAGGATAAAGCTAGATGAACAGCCGAACTGGAAATATGGGAGTGAGGCCCCTTTAGCAAACTTGCACGAATACCAGTCGTGATCCTGTAAACGGAGTTGTACTAGAAGTACAGGAGCGATGCCCCTTCCGACTGCTCGCCCAGAACTATGACGTCTTCACCGGCGCACTGTTCATTGTTCAGTGTATGTTGCGCGTCGTGATCAGAGATGGCCTAGCACACAATAACTCAAGATTTATACTGGTTCAGACAATCTTGCCCTACCTCCAGTCGGGGGTCAGTTGGATGTATTGCTTGAGCCGGGGTGCTCGTGAGAGTTTGGGGAGTAACAAGATTTCTAGTGGAGGATGAATGTCTTGGATTTATGTCCCCTTTCCTAGGCGGCTGACCATCCCTTTTATAGTCCAAGGGGGGGCTTACAGGGGGACTGGTATATCGAGAGAAATAGAGAAAGAGAGAGAGGGTTTCCTTGCCCTATCGGTCGGGGTCATCAGCTCTGTCAGTCGGGACCGCCAACTCCGTCAGTTGGAGTACTTGGGCGGCCACCGCCCAAGTCCTGTGTCATGGAGTGACCATCTTGTTCTGCCCCTGTGCGTCGTGCTTTGTCGGTCGGGGAGGGGGGGGGCGTACGCCGATAAGTATGGCATGGCAGTCACGCTCCATCCCCGGCACTACGCCCTATCACTCCATCGTAATGGAGGCGTGTTCGCCGTATCGTGATGACGTTGCGCCCCGTCCCTTCGCGAGGACGGGCAAGTGGAATAGTGTCCCCGGCCGTGGCAGCAAGGGGGACTGTACGAGTAGTTACAATTGGTGTAGGGTGTGGGTCATATCTCATCCCTTATCCTAGAATATGTATGCCATGTGCGCAGTCCGGTGGCCCCGGGTCTGACAAGCCCCCGAGTTCTTCGTAGTCGAGTACTGCAGGCTTCCGAGTACTTTTGAAGGCGTCTTCGAGTTCTCCCAAACTCTGTCTTTAAGGTATCTTTCGAGTACTTCTTTGGCTGCATCGAGGCTGTGAGGTGCTCATGCCATGAGTAGTTGTCAAGTCTTCTTTTATATGGGGCGCGATTAAACTCGCACTCCATATGGAGTAGCCCCCGAGCCTTAAGTTGAATTGAAGAATCAGGCTAAGGGTCAAATTATTCTTAATCTTCTGCTCTTATCTTCCAAAAATTTGAAAAATAAGCCATCGATGACACGTGTCCCACAGCCCCCGAGCCTTAAGTCCAAATCCCAAGGTTTGGAAAAAAGGATCCAAAGAGTCGTGGCATGGATTGTGTAAAAATTTAAGAATTTGACTTGATGGTTAAAATAGGAAAATTTGTTCAGAAATTTGAAAACCTCCTTTTTCGGATAACATCCCTGACAAAATGGTTAAACAAATAACTTCCCTAAAGAAATCCTAAATTACCGCTCAAAACAAATCTTATCTCGAGATGAACTCTTCAGCTTCTGCACAGTGATACCCTAGCATGGGAGCCAGACGAACTGCCAAGAGTGCCTATTGTGCCCAGCCCCCGAGCATAGGAGCTAAATGAGCCGCCGAAGGTACATCGAGTGTCTTGTTGCGCCCAACCCCCGAGAATGGGAGCTAGACGAGCCACCGAAGGTACGCCGAATAGCGTAGGTACCGGCCCAGTCAGAGGAGATACACCACATGGTCGGCGGCGCCAACCCTCGAGCCTGGGGATCGGCCGAGTCGCTGCTAGCACACCGAGTGGTCTGTGCCGATGAAGTGATGGCCAAGTAAGGTAGTTCTCAGGAGCATACCTCACTCAGTGGCATGGTCCAAGTATGATCCCATAGCTGTATTCATGGACTATTGTCAATGAAGATGCAATAGTTGTCGATGAAGCCAACTAGTCGGAGTCAATTCCAACTAGTTTCAGTCATCGGTGTGTGCCGAGTTGTCAAGGTAGTCGGCGACACAAACTGAAGCCATGCTGAGTAGTCGTTGTAGTCGGCGACGCAAGTTGGAGTCATGCCGAGTAGGCAAATAGTAGCGGCAGCTGACGGAGATCGGTGTACAGGGCGAGACGGAGTTGCACAGCCGCATAGCCTTCTTGAGCAAATGCCATCGGGCATTGGATGGCACTCAAATTGCATGAACTCCAGGTGTACAGGAGCCGCGTTTCGTAACCCGAGTAGGAGTCGGGTACGCTCTTCCCCCGGATCAGATTCCATCCGACCGGAGAAGTCCTGGTGTAGCACGACTCAAAGTCGCGTCGAGAGCGGACTCCTCCTCGATCTCCTTGGCTAGGTCATGGAGTATGGGAATGAAAGCCCCTTCAGTAACATAGAGTACTAGTCAGTAACTAGTAAATGGAGCGTTACTAGAAATATGGGAGCGAGGCCCCTTCTATAACATAGAGTACTAGTCGGGAACTAGTAAACTAAGCGTTACTAGAATTATGGGAGCGAGGCCCCTTCAGTAACATAGAGTACTAGTCGGGAACTAGTAAACTGAGTGTTACTGGAAGTATGGAGCGAGGCCCCTTCAATAACATAGAGTACTAGTCGGCAACTAGTAATTTGAGCCTTACTGGAAGTATGGGAGCGAGGCCCTTTTAGTAACATAGAGTACTAGCCGGGAACTAGTAAACGGAGCGTTATTGCAAGTTTGGAAGCGAGGCCCCTTCAGTAACATAGAGTACTAGTTAGAAACTAGTAAATGGAGCGTTACTAGAAGTATGGGAGCTAGGCCCCGTTCAATAACATAGAGTACTTGTCGGAAACTAGTAAACGGAGCGTTACTGGAACAATAACATAGAGTACTTGTCGGAAACTAGTAAACGGAGCGTTACTGGAAGTATGGGAGCGAGACCCCTTCTGTAACATAGAGTACTAGTCGGGAACTAGTAAACTGAGAGTTACTGTAAGTATGGGAGCGAGGCCCCTTCAGTAACATAGAGTACTACTCGGCAACTAGTAATTTGAGCCTTATTGGAAATATGGGAGCGAGGCCCGTTCAGTAACACAGAGTACTAGTCGGGAACTAGTAAACGGGGCGTTACTGGAAGTATGGGAGCGAGGCCCCTTCAGTAGCTTAGAGTACTAGTCGAGAACTAGTAAACGGAGCGTTACTGGAATTATGGGAGAGAGGCCCCTTCAGTAATATAAAGTACTTGTCAGAAACTAGTAAACGGAGAGTTACTGGAAGTATGGGAGGAAGGCCCCTTTAGTAACATAGAGTACTAGTCGGGAACTAGTAATAAGTGCGTTACTTAAAGTATGGGAGCGAGGCCCTCTTAATAACATTAAGTACTAGTCGGGAACTAGTAAATGGAGCGTTACTGGAAGTATGGGAGCGAGGCACCTTCAGTAACATAGAGTACTAGTCGGGAACTAGTAAACGGAACATTACTTGAAGTATGGGAGCGAGGCACCTTCAGTAGCATAGAGTACTAGTTGGAACTAGTAAACTGAGCATTACTGTAAGTATGAGAGCGAGGCCCCTTCAGTAATATAGAGTACTAGTCGGGAACTAGTAAACGGTACGTTACTGGAAGTATAGGAGCAAGGCCCCTTTAGTAACATAGAGTACTAGTCGAAACTAGTAAACTGTGTATTACTGGATGTATGGGAGCGAGTCCCCTTCAGTACTACAGAGTACTAGTCGGGAACTAGTAAACGGTGCATAGAAGCGAGGCCCCTTTAGTAACATAGAGTACTAGCCGGGAACTAGAAATAAGTGCGTTAGTGCAAGTATGGGAGCGAGGCCCCTTCAGTAACATAGAGTACTACTCGTCAACTAGTAATTTGAGCCTTACTGGAAGTATGGGAGCGAGGCCCCTTCAGTAACATAGAGTACTAGTCGGGAACTAGTAAACGGTACGTTACTGGAAGTATGGGAGCAAGACCCCTTGAGTAACATAGAGTACTAGTCGAAACTAGTAAACTGAGCATTACTGGAGGTATGGGACTGAGGCCCCTTGAGTAACATAGAGTACTAGTTGGTAACTAGTAAACGGAGCGTTACTTGAAGTATAGGAGCGAGGCTCATTCTGTAACATAGAGTACTAGTAGGGATCTAGTCAACTGAGCGTTACTGGAAGTATGGAAGCGAGGCTCCTTCAATAACATAGAGTACTCGTCGCGAACTAGTAAACTGAGTGTTACTGGAAGTATGGGAGCGAGGCCCCTTCAGTAACATAGAGCAATAGTCGGCAACTAGTAATTTGAGCCTTATTGGAAGTATGAGAGCGATGATCCTTCAGTAACATAGAGTACGAATCGGGACCTAAAAAACTGAGCGTTAACTGAAGTATGCGAGCGAGGCCCCTTCAGTAACATAGAGTACTAGTAGGGAACTAGTAAACGGATCGTTACTGGAAGTTTGGGAGCGAGGCCCCTTCAGTAACATAGAGTACTAGTCAGGAACTAGTAAACTGAGTGTTACTGGAAGTATGGGAGCGAGACCCCTTCAATAACATAGAGTACTAGTCGGCAACTAGTAATTTGAGCCTTACTGGAAGTATAAGAGCGAGGATCCTTCAGTAACATAGAGTACGAATCGGGAACTAAAAAACTGAGCGTTAACTGAAGTATGGAACTAGTAATAATTGTATTACTGAAAGTTTGGGAGCGACGCCCTTTTAATAATATAGAGTACTTGTCGGGAACCAGTGAATGGAGCGTTACGGGAAGTATGGGAGCGAGGCTCCTTCAGTAACATAGAGTACTAGTTGGGAACTAGTAAACGGAGCATTACTAGAAATATGGGAGCGAGGCCCCTTCAGTAATATAGAGTACTAGTCGGAAACTACTAAACGGAGGGTTAATAGAAGTATGGTAGCAAGGCCCATTCATTAACATGGAGTACTAGTCGGGAACTAATAAACGTAGCGTTACTGGAAGTATGGGAGCGATGCCCCGTCAGTAACATAGAGTACTAGTTGAAACTAGTAAAATGAGCATTACTGGAAGTATGAGAGCGAGGCTCCTTTAGTAGCATAGAGTACTAGTTGGGACTAGTAAACGGAGCATTACTGGAAGTATGAGAGTGAGGCCCCTTCAGTAATATAGAGTACCAGTCGAAAACTAGTAAACGGAGTGTTTTTGGAAGTACGGGAGCAAGGCCCCTTTAGTAACATAGAGCACTAGTCGGGAACTAGTAATAAGTGCGTTACTGGAAGTATGGGAGCGAGACCCCTTTAGTAACATAGAGTACTAGTCAGGAACTAGTAAATGGAGCGTTACTGGAAGTATGGGAGCAAGGACCCTTTAGTAAAATAGAGTACTGGTCGGGAACTAGTAATAAGTGCGTTAATGGAAGTATGGGAGCGAGGCCCCTTTAGTTACATAGAGTACTAGTCAGAAACTAGTAAACGGTGCATTACTGGAAGTACGGGAGCGAGGCCCCTTTACTAACATAGAGTACTAATCGGGAACTAGTAAACGGAGCGTTACTGGAAGTATGGGAGCGAGGCTCCTTCAGTAACATAGAGTAATTGTCGGGAACTAGTACACCAAGCATAAATGGAAATATGGGAGCGAGGCCCGTTCAGTAACACAGAGTACTAGTCGGGAACTAGTAAACGAGGCGTTACTGGAAGTATGGGAGCGAGGCCCCTTCAGTAGCTTAGAGTACTAGTCGAGAACTAGTAAACGGAGCGTTACTGGAATTATGGGAGTGAGGCCCCTTCAGTAATATAAAGTACTTGTCAGAAACTAGTAAACGGAATGTTACTGGAAGTATGGGAGCAAGGCCCCTTTAGTAACATAGAGTACTAGTCGGGAACTAGTAATAAGTGCGTTACTTGAAGTATGGGAGCGAGGCCCTCTTAATAACATTGAGTATTAGTCGGGAACTAGTAAATGGAGCGTTACTGGAAGTATGGGAGCGAGGCACCTTCAGTAACATAGAGTACTAGTCGGGAACTAGTAAACAGATCATTACTTCAAGTATGAGAGCGAGGCACCTTCAGTAGCATAGAGTACTAGTTGGAACTAGTAAACGGTACGTTACTGGAAGTATGGGAGCAAGGCCCCTTTAGTAACATAGAGTACTAGTCGAAACTAGTAAACTGAGTATTACTGGATGTATGGGAGCGAGTCCCCTTCAGTACTATAGAGTACTAGTCGGGAACTAGTAAACGGTGCATAGGAGCGAGGCCCCTTCAGTAACATAGAGTACTAGCCGGGAATTAGAAATAAGTGCGTTAGTGGAAGTATGGGAGCGAGGCCCCTTCAGTAACATAGAGTACTACTCGGCAACTAGTAATTTGAGCCTTACTGGAAGTATGGGAGCGAGACCCCTTCAGTAACATAGAGTACTAGTCGGGAACTAGTAAACGGTACGTTACTGGAAGTATCGGAGCAAGACCCCTTTAGTAACATAGAGTACTAGTCGAAACTAGTAAACTGAGCATTACTGGATGTATGGGAGCGAGTCCCCTTCAGTACTATAGAGTACTAGTCGGGAACTAGTAAACGGTGCATCGGAGTGAGGCCCCTTTAGTAACATAGAGTACTAGTCGGAACTAGTAAACGGATCGTTATTGGAAGTATGGGAGCGAGGCCCCTTCATTAACATAGAGTACTAGTCGGGAATTAGTAAACGGAGCATTACAGGAAGTATGGGAGCGAGGCACCTTCAGTAACATAGAGTATGAGTCGGTAACTAAAAAACTCAGCGTTATTAGAAGTATGGGAGCGAGACCCTTCAGTAACATAGAGTACTAGTCGGAAACTAGTAAACTGAGCGCTACTGAAAGTATGGGAGCGAGGCCCCTTCAGTAACATAAAGTATTAGTTAGGAACTAGTAAACGGAACGTTATTGGAAGTATGGGAGCGAGGCTCCTTCAGTAACATAGAGTATGAATCGGGAACTAAAAAACTGAGCGTTAGCTGAAGTATGTGAGCGAGGCCCCTTCAGTAACATAGAGTACTAGTAGGGAACTAGTAAACTGAGCGTTACTGGAAGTATGGCAGCAAGGCACCTTCAGTAATATAGAGTACTAGTTGAAACTAGTAAACGGAGCATTACTGGAAGCATGGGAGCGAGGCCCCTTTAGTAACATAGAGTACTAGGCGGGAACTAGTAAATGGAGTATTAATGGATGTATGGGAGTGAGGCCCCTTGAGTAACATAGAGTACTAGTTGGTATCTAGTAAACGGAGCGTTAGTTGAAGTATAGGAGCGAGGCTCCTTTTGTAACATAGAGTACTAGTCGGGATCTAGTCAACTGAGCGTTACTGAAAGTATGGGAGCGAGGCTCCTTCAATAACATAGAGTACTAGTCGGGAACTAGTAAACTGAGTGTTACTGGAAGTATGGGAGCGAGGCCCCTTCAGTAACATAGAGTACTAGTCGGCAACTAGTAATTTGAGCCTTACTGGAAGTATGAGAGCGAGGATCCTTCAGCTCCTGACATTGTACCCATAAAAGGAACAGCATCTCACTCTCACACTTATACTCTTCTGTGAGCTGAGAAATCACCAGCTTTGAATCCCCGAAAACTTCTACTGCCTCTGCTCCAGCCTCGAGAAGTAGCTCCATGCCTTTGCGCACCGCCTCATATTCAGCTAGATTATTGGTGCGGGGAATAGGTAACCTGATTGAAAAAGAATAATGCATCCCCCGTGGCGATACGAGCAGGACGCCTATGCCACACCCTTCTCCACAACCCGAGCCATCGAAGTACATAGCCCACGCGCGCACGGAGAGAGCCGCTATATCTGTACTGATCCTTTCTGCAATAAGATCTGCCAGCGCTTGTCCCTTACCTGCTTTCGCGGGCTGGTAGCGGATATCAAACTCTGACAGAGCAAATATCCATTTTCCAAGTCGGCCTTTCAAGATAGGGGCCGACAGCATGTGCTTGATGACGTCCGATTTGCAGATGACAATTGTTTCGGCAGACAACAGGATATGGCGGAGTTTTGTACAGGTAAAGAATAAACAAAGGCACAACTTTTCAATCTCAGGGTATCTTGTCTCCGCGTTGAGCATCCTTCTGCTGAGGTAGAACACAACTCTCTCTTTGCCGTCGCGTACTTGTATCACCACCGAAGCAATGGACGTATCACCTACCGATAGATAAATGTAGAAAGGCTTGTCTTCCTGAGGTGGAACAAGCACAGGTGGCTTTGACAAGTAGTCCTTGATCTCATCAAATGCTCGTTGTTGCTCTGCCCCCCCCCCCCCCCCCAGCGAAACTCCTCATTAGCTTTAACCTTGACCAACTTGATGAACGGCTCAATCCGCCCGGACAGATTGGAAATAAACCTTCTGACGAAGTTAATCTTGCCGATGAGTTGCCGGAGCTCCTTTTCTTGTAGTTGGTGATGTCATCATCTTCACAGCCTCCTGACTCTTTAGGCCGATCTCAATCCCTCGCTCATGTACCAGAAATCTGAGGAATTGAAAGGCCGACACGCCGAAGGCGCACTTCTTTGGATTCATTCTGAGCCCGAACCTCCTGGTTCGTTCCAAAACTCACCGTAGATCTTCTAGGTGTCCCTTGATTGATGCGGACTTCACCACGATGTCGTCAATGTAGATCTCTACTAATTTGCCAATCAGATCATGGAAGATATAATTCATGGCTCACTGGTACATGGCACCAGCATTCTTCAACCCGAAGGTCATGACCACGTACTCGAACAAGCCTACTGCCCTAGGCACCCGGAACGCGGTCTTATGTATATCCTCTAGAGCCATGAAGATCTGGTTGTAGCCAGCATTACCGTCCATGAAGCTCAAAATCTTATGACCGGCAACCGTGTTGATCAACGTCTCAGCAACAGGCATTGGGTACTCATCCTTTGGTGTAGCCCTGTTGAGGTCTCTGAAATCTACGCAGACTCGCCATCGGCCATCCTTCTTCTGTACAGGCACGACACTTGAAATCCACTCAGCATACCTGCATGGCCTGATAAATCCTGCTTCTAACATTTTTTCAACTTCTTTCTTGACTTCTTCTAAAACTTCAGCCTTCATCTATCGTGCTCGTTGTTGAAAAGGCCGAAATCCTTTGTTGAGAGGAAGTCAATGCTCTACGATACTGCTATCCAACCCGGGCATCTCAGTGTAGTTCCAAGCAAAACAATCAGCATATTCTTTTAGCAGGGCTATCATCGACTCTCGTAGATAGGGGCTCAACTTCTTGCTGATAAACGTTGGTCGTGGCTTATCCCCAGGACCAATATCGACTTCTTCTAACTCATCAACCGATGTGAACCCGTACCCGAGTTTGCCGTCATCTGTCAAGTCGATGCTATAAACAGATAGAGAAAACAGCGAAAAATGATTCAGCCGATCGTTGAGATCGGCCGCCGTATGAACTCCATTATTCCTTGTAATTCTACAATCATTATGCGGCCGGCTGTTAGAGCGGGCCTCTTTGAAACCATTATGATTATATGACACACTTGTCCTCCTGGATTTACAGTCTATTTTTTGGGCCGATCGTAGAGATCCGCCTCTCCAAGCGCGTCAGAATATTTCGACCTCCATGCTTCATCTACTCCATAAGGCCGGTGGATAAGACTAGCCTCACCCTGTTTTTTGTAGCCTCTATGCGATCATAGCCTTCCAAGTCGATTCCTGGTATTGGCTCCTGGTCTGCTGCGTCCCACACGCTCATCGCGGCATACGAGATCTCAATTGAATCATCCGCGTGAACTAACTTGACTTCATCTCCATCCCACTGAATCAAGCATTGGTGCATCGTGGAAGGAATGCAGCAGTTGGCGTGTATCCAATCTCTTCCGAGCAGGACGGTGTAGGTGCTCTTACTGTTAACAACAAAGAAAGAAGTGGGAACAGTCTTACTTCCGACGGTAAGGTCCACGTTCAGGACGCCTCGTGCTTCTGAAGTCTAGCCGTTGAAATCACTTAAGGTGACGTTGGTCTTGATCAGATCTCCAGTAGAGCGCCCCAGGCGACGCAGCACGGAATATGGCATGATGTTGACTGCCGCGCCGGTGTCGACTAGCATCTTGTTGACGGGCTGACCATTGATATAACCTTTGAGATATAATGCCTTCAAATGCTTGTAACTCTTACCTCGGGGCTTTTCAAATATAACCTGCCGTGGCCCCAAATTGAGTTGTGCCACCGGCAACACTTCATCACTCTAGGCATGGAATTCTGCAGGGAGAACGAACACCATGTTTGTATCAGCCGATGTCCTTGCATCGGCTCTTGTTTGCTTCGGGTACCATTCTTTCTTGGGAGGATGAGGCTTCCTTCTTGGAGTTTGGTGAACCTTCTCGGCTAGATCTGGGCGCGCTTTTCTCAGCATCTCGAGGTACTTGGCCTCGGCTTCTTCCAAACAGCGCAGTCATTGAACCCTACGCTTCTGAGAACGGTTGAGCCCATCAGGACACCAGCGTGGCCGATGATATCTATCTTCTTCCTCTGATAGGTCCTCCCTCTGTGATGACCCGCCTTGTTCAAGTCGAAGTGGTGTAGGCCCCAAGCGATAAAACACCGAGACCCCCTCTGGGTCACGCTGCTGAGTCCCACACTCTGGGCAATTATCGCTAGTGGGTAGTCGATTCATGCTAGAGTCCCAACAATACCTGAAAAAGGGGCATTGCCAATGATCGCGTGTACCTCCGCGCTTCTTCAGGCTCTTTCCAGTATGCCGCTTGTATTCTTCTTCTTCCGACTCATGTCGGCGACGCTGCTGATACTGGTACTCATATTTTCTGAGAAGATGAGCAGAAACTGGTCGTTGATTACGGATGTATCCGACTTGTTCCTCAGTAATATGATCCTTTCCCCCGTATGGGGCCGATTGCAAGGATCAGCCCTTTTCTTCTTTTCATCACGGCACCGTGCAGGCCCCACCATGTTGATTCCGAACGCGAAGTCTAGCTGATGTCGCGCAGTCCGGCCAGTATCTTCAACCATGTTCACACTTGGAAACGGCTGAGTATCAACCTTCATCGCATGCTGACCCAGGATCAATCGGCCTTGCTCTATAGCCGATTGGATCTGCCGGCGCAGCTCCTTACAGTCACTGGTGCCGTGGGTGAAGGAATTATGCCATTTGCAGAATAGCCTTCCCTGCAATTCTTGCGTTGTAGGGAATTTGCAGCCTTCGGGTAGCTTCAACTGTTTCTCCTTCAATAACAAGTCGAATATCTGCTCAGTTTTGCTTACGTCGAAGTCGAACCCTTTTGCAGGCCCCTATTGTTTCACCCACTTGCAGGGCACGGGATGTACCCCCCGAGCCCATTCTGCAGCAGCTACTTCCCGGTCCTCTTTGGGTTCTTCAGCATCCTCTGCGTCAATTACTGTCACCTGACGCTTGAATTTATCTTGATACAACTCCGGGTGGCGCTGTTCATATGATGTCAGCTTCTGGACCAAATGCGCCAACGAGTTGAATTCTAGCTGAAAACCAAGATCTTTGACTGGCTTCGCTAACCCCAGGGATGCCAAGTCTACTGCTTCCTTTTCTGTAATTCGGGTTGAATAACACCAGTTCCGGACTTCCCTGAAATGATGAATGTACTCTGCCATGGTCTCTCCTAGCCTTTGCTTGACCTGTGCCAAGTCAGCAATTCCAGCCTCTGCGGCCTCTAAGTAATACTGAATGTGAAATTGTTCCTCTAGCTGCTTCCAAGTGCGGATTGAATCTGGGCTTAACGATGTGTACCATCCAAAGGCTGGTCCTGTAAGAGATTGCGAGAAAAAATGTACTCGCAGAGGGTCTGATAATGAGATCATCCCGAGCTGCGCCAGATATCGGCTTATATGCTCAATAGAACTGGATCCTTCTGACCCATTGAACTTGGTAAATTCTGGAAGCCGATACTTGGGTGGAAGAGGGGTTAGATCGTACTCACTTGGATACGGCTTGTTGTAGCCGATCACCCTTCTTTTCGGAATAATGCCGAACTGATCTCTCAAAATCGCGCTGATCTGGTCTACAGTTTGGGCTCCTGGGGCCGAGAGCGTACTATCATGGCTCGGCCCCGTGGCGTACTTGGCTAGCCACGCCTGCTTCTCTGCATCGGGTCTGGCAGTTCCTCCAGGTGCCCGCTGTGCTGTATATGCTGCATGATTGCCATCCGGTATATATGCACACACATACCCATGCGGAACCTCCCTGAGTGGCTCATGAAAGAATTGACAATCCGCAGGATCGCCTCCCAACTTGTAGACGACGTACGCCGGAGAGGTGCGTGTCTCTGGAGCAGCGAATGCATAGGGTAGTGGTGGCCCATACTGGTGTGGCAGCTCTCCCTTGTAACTCCCCAGAGTTGGCCCTGACGGGGAGTACTGGTTCTTCATAATCTCCTGAACAACACGCAGCGTGACGCGCTCGAGAGCGTTCACCAGGCTCTCGGAGTGTCGATGTAGAGAGTGAGCCACCATGTAGTTGACTTCTTGACACAGGGCTCTGGTACGCTCTTCCGAAGGAGCGGACAGGTCCACATCATCGAGAGCCCCTTCAGGTGAAAATCCCTTCCACCTGATGCCGTGGCTACGGGTCTTTTCGAATGAGCCAATGAGATCGGCTTCAAACAGGGCCTTGATTTCATCGTACTTCTGCTTATGCTCAGCAGGAAGGTCTTCATACATAATAGCGTCTTCCTTCGGCATCCTGGTAGCGACAATCGGTGCAGCTACTATAGTCAAACACGTAGTCGACGAAGATGTAATTGATGAAGAAGTAGTCGAAGACGTAGTCGACTAAGATGTAGCGGATGAAGATGTAGTCGAAGACGTAGTCGATGAAGAATGCGCTGATGAAGATGGTCCCACCCGGCGTGCTAGAATGTGTTATCGGTCAAAACCCACCGGCGAGCAGCGACAGGCAACACGAGGAGACGGGAGGCTTCCGGGATGGCTGATGGGCCCCGGTCCCTCGGTCAATGGCCCAAGATCCGGCACACGACCTGGCTTTGGAGTTTGCCGGGCGTGCCACCTGACCTATACCTGATCAGGAAGGTGTTGGAGTGCTTTCAGTTAGTTCCCTGCTTACACAGACATGGTCAAACGTTAGTCTGAGCCGGGATCGGCTCTTCGGGTAGCTCCTGAATCGGCTGTAAAGAAGCCGATTGCTCCTCTGCATTAGATTGGATCTGTATGTATGAGTAAAGCACATCAATCTAATGATATCAGAAACTTGCTCTGCAATCATCAAGTCGATTCAATCCACGACGGTTAAGGTTTTCACCAAATGACCGGAACATCCCGCGCGTGGTTAAGCCTAACAACATGAAAGACAACAGGACGTTAACCTGCGACGAGGCCTAAGAACCAATAGGAAGTCGATTCCCGGAACAATCTCTCTTAGAATTAACGTAAAGCGTCAAGCATGCCGCTGGAACCTTTAACTCGTTTGACAGGGCCTAATCATGCGGATATTAAACCAAATCTCTGAAGAACAGAGACTAACCATAACAGATCAAATCGACTAGCTGAAACAGAGCAAGACGCTGCCCTTGTACTCGAGGATGTGCACAAGGACAGCTGAGCGCTTACATGACAACATCAAGGCATGAATTATAAGACAAAACGGATGCAATCATATAAACGCTACGATAACTAGTGTATCTCGCCATCAACAACGCTTCAGCACGAGAAACACAAAGGTAGCAGGCAAGAACGATATTGCCCTGATCACGCAAGGTGTGATCGGGGCAGCATGACGATTACCTGAGAACCCTGGAAGTAGGGGTGGCGATGCGCCGTAGTTTGTTTGTAGATGTGTGTATATTTTTTCATACCCTAGGGTACATATTTATAGTTCGAAGACTTTCCTAACTAATCCTGGTAGATTACGAAACGAATCTGTTTATCTATCTCTAAGCTAATTTAAACAAACTTTCCTATCTAGATACACGGCCTTTTCTGGCCTCAAACCGCCCACGCAGGGGACAATCCACGAAGCTATCATGATGATCTCTTTAAGCCCATCTCGGTGTTGGCCCAGCCAAATAATGGTGATAGCAGTAACATAGAGTACTAGTCGGGACTAGTAAACGGAGCGTTACTGTAAGTATGGGAGCGAGGCCCATTCAGTAATATAGAGTACCAGTTGGAAACTAGTAAACGGAGCGTTACTGGAAGTATGAGAGCAAGGCCCCTTTAGTAACATATACTACTAGTCGGGAACTAGTAATAAGTGCGTTACGGAAAGTATGGGAGCGAGGCCCCTTTAGTAACATAGAGTACTACTCGGGAACTAGTAATAAATGCGTTACTGGAAGTATGGAAGCGAGGCACCTTCAGTAACATAGAGTACTAGTCGGGAACTAGTAAACGGAGCTTTACTGGAAATATGGGAGCGAAGCCCCTTCAGTAATATAGAGTACTAGTTGGAAACTAGTAAACGGAGCGTTACTAGAAGTATGGGAGCAAGGCCCCTTCAGTAACATAGAGTACTAGTAGGAAACTAGTAAACGGTTATTACTGGAAGTATGGGAGCGAGGCACCTTCAGTAACTGTTGTCGGTCAAAACCCACCGGCGAGCAGCGACAGGCAACACGAGGAGCCGGGAGGCTTTCGGGACAGCTGGTGGGCCCCTATCCCTCGTTCAACGGCCCAGGATCCGGCACACGACCGGGCTTCGGAGTTTGCCGGGCATGCCACCTGACCTATACCTGATCAGGAAGGTGCGAACGTGCTTTCAATTAGTTTCCTGCGTACACAGACATGGTCAAATGTAAGTCCCCGAATCAGCTGTAAAGAGCCGATTGCTCCTCTGCATCAGATCAGATCTATATGTATAAGCAAGGCATGTGGGTCTAATGATATTAGAAACTTGCTCTGTAATCATCAAGCCGATTCAATCTACGACGGTTAAGGTTTTCACTACATGACCGGAACATCCTGCACGTGGTTAAGCCTAACAACATGGAAAACAGCATAACGTTAACCTACGGCGAAACCTAAGAACCAACAAGAAGTTGATTCCCGGAACAATCTCTCTTGGAATTAACGTAAAACGTCAAGCATGTTGCCGGAACCATTAACTCGTTTGGCAAAGCCTAATCATGCAGATATTAAACGAGATCTCTAATGAATAGAGACTAACCATAATAGATGGAATCTATTATATGAAACAGAGCAAGGCACTGCCCTTGTACTCGAAACCGTGCACAAAGACAGCTAAACGTTTACATGATAGCATCAAAGCATGAATACAATAAGGGATTAAAGCAACCATGTAAATGCTAAGATAACTAGTGTTACTCGCCATCAACAACGCTTCAACACGAGAAACACAAAGATGACAGGCAAGAACGATGTTGCCCTGATCACACAAGAAGTGATCGGGGCAGCATGGCGATTACCTGGAAAAACCCTGGAAGTAGGGGTGGCGATGCGCCAAGATTTTGTTTGTAGATGTGTATTGTTCGTATATTTTCATTCATACCCTAGGGTACATATTTATAGTCCGGAGACTTTCCTAACTGATCCTGGTGGACTAAGATACGAGTCCTGCTTATCTATCTCTAAGCTAATTTAAACACACAATCCTATCCAGATACATGGCCTTTTCTGGCCTCAAACCACCCAGGCAGGGGCCGATTCACGAAGCTATCACGATGATCCTTTAACCCATCTCGGTGTCGGCCCACCTCCTGGCCCAGCCAAATTATGGCGATAACAGTAACATAGAGTACTAGTTGGAACTAGTAAACTATGCATTACTTGAAGTATGGGAGCGAGGCCCCTTCGGTAACATAGAGTACTAGTCGGGAACTAGTAAACGGTGCGTTACTGGAAATATGGGAGCGAGGCCCCTTTAGTAACATAGAGTACTAGTCGGGAACTAGTAACTGGAGCATTACTGGAACTATGGGAGCGAGGCTCCTTCAGTAACATAGAGTACTAGTCGCGAACTAGTATACGGAGCGTTACTGGAAATATGGGAGCGAGACCCCTTCAGTAACATAGAGTACTAGTCGGGAACTAGTAAACGGAGCGTTACTGGAAATATGGGAGTGAGACCCCTTCAGTAGCATAGAGTACTAGTCGGGAACTAGTAAACAGAGCGTTACTAGAATTATGGGAGCGAGGCCCCTTCAGTAATATAGAGTACTAGTCGGCAACTAGTAAACGGAGCGTTACTGGAAGTATGGGAGCAAGGCCCCTTTAGTAACATAGAGTACTAGTCGGGATCTAGTAATAAGTGCGTTACTAGAAGTATGGGATCGAGGTCCTTTTAATAACATAGAATACTAGTCGGGAACTAGTAAATGGAGCGTTACTGGAAGTATGGGAGCGAGGCTCCTTCAGTAACATAGAGTACTAGTTGGAACTAGTAAACTGAGCATTACTGGATGTAAGGGAGCGAGGCACGTTCAGTAACATAGAGTACTAGTTGGAACTAGTAAACTGAGCTTTACTGGACGTATGGGAGCGAGGCCCGTTTAGTAACATAGAGTACTAGTCGGGAACTAGTAAACGGTGCATTACTGGAAGTATGGGAGCGAGTCCCCTTTAGTAACATAAAGTACTAGTCGGGAACTAGTAAACGGAGCGTTACTTGGAAGTATTAGAGCGAGGCTCCTTCTGTATCATAGAGTACTAGTCGGAAACTAGTAAACGGAGCGTTACTGGAAATATGGGAGCGAGGCCCCTTCAGTAACATAGAGAACTAGTCGGGAACTAGTAAACGGAGCATTATTGGAAGTATGAGAGCGAGGCCCCTTCAGTAACATATAGTACTAGTTGGTAACTAGTAAATGGAGCGTTACTCAAAGTATAGGAGCGAGGCCCTTTCTGTAATATAGAGTACTAGTTGGGATCTACTTAACTGATCTTTACTGGAAGTATGGAAGTGAGGCCCCTTCAGTAACATAGAGTACTTGTCGAGAACTAGTAAACTGAGTGTTAATGGAAGTATGGGAGCGAGACTCCTTCAGTAACATAGAGTACTACTCGGCAACTAGTAATTTGAGCGGTACCGGAAGTATGGGAGCGAGGCCCCTTCAGTAACATAGAGTATTAGCCAGGAACTACGAAACGGAGCGTTACTGGAAGTATTGGAGCAAGGCCCCTTTAGTAATATAGAGTAATAGTCGGGAACTAGTAAACGGAGCGTTATTGGAAATATGGGAGCGAGGCACCTTCAGTAATATAGAGTACTAGTCGGAAACTAGTAAACGGAGCGTTACTGGAAGTACGGGAGCAAGGCCCCTTTAGTAACATAGAGTACTAGTCAGGAACTTGTAATAAGTATTTTACTGGAAGTATGGGAGCGACGACCTTCTAATAACATAGAGTACTAGTTGGGAACTAGTAAATGGTGCGTTACTGGAAGTACGGGAGCGAGGCTCCTTCAGTAACATAGAGTACTAGTCGGAACTAGTAAACGGAGCCTTACTGGAAATATGGGAGCGAGGCCCCTTCAGTAATATAGAGTACTAGTCGGAAACAAATAAACGGAGAGTTACTAGAAGTATGGGAGTAAGGCCACTTCAGTAACATAGAGTACTAGTCGGGAACTAATAAACGGAGCGTTACTGGAAGTATAGGAGCGATGCCCTTTCAGTAACATAGAGTACTAGTCGGAACTAGTAAACTGAGCATTACTGGAAGTATGGGAGCGAGGCCCCTTTAGTAACATAGAGTACTAGTCGGGACTAGTAAACAGAGCGTTATTGGAAGTATGGGAACCATGCCCCTTTAGTACCATAGAGTACTAGTCGGGAACTTATAAATGGAGCGTTACATGAAGTATGGGAGCAAGGCCCCTTTAGTAACATAGAGTACTAGTCGGAAACTAGTAATAAGTACGTTACTGGAAGTATGGGAGCGAGGCCCCTTTAGTAACATAGAGTACTAGTCGGGAACTAGTAAATGGAGTGTTACTGGAAGTATAGGAGCAAGGCCCATTTAGTAACATAGAGTGCTAGTCGAGAACTACTAAACGGAGCGTTACTGGAAGTATGGGAGCGATGCCCTCTCAGTAACATAAAGTACTAGACGGAACTAGTAAACTGAGCATTACTGGAAGTTTGGGAGCGAGGCCCCTTGAATAACATAGAGTACTAGACGGGACTAGTAAATGGAGCGTTACTGGAACTATGTGAGTGATGCCCTTTCAGTAACATAGAGTACTAGTCGGAGTAAACTGAGCATTACTGGAAGTATGGGAGCGAGACCCCTTTAGTAACATAGAGTACTAGTCGGGACTAGTAAACAGAGCGTTATTGGAAATATGGGAGTAAGGCCCCTTTAGTAACATAGAGTACTAGTCGGGAACTTGTAAATGGAGCGTTACTGGAAGTATGGGAGCGATGCCCTTTCAGTAACATAGAGTACTAGTCGGAACTAGTAAACTGAGCATTACTGGAAGTATGGGAGCGAGGCCCCTTTAATAACATAGAGTACTAGTCGGGACTAGTAAATGGAGCATTATTGGAAGTATGGGAGTGAGGCCCCTTTAGTAACATAGAGTACTAGTCGGGAACTTGTAAATGGAGCGTTACATGAAGTATGGGAGCAAGGCCCCTTTAGTAACATAGAGTACAAGTCGGGAACTAGTAATAAGTACGTTACTGGAAGTATGGGAGCGAGGCCCCTTTAGTAACATAGAGTACTAGTCGGGAACTAGTAAATGGAGCGTTATTGGAAGTATCGGAACAAGGCCCATTTAGTAACATAGAGTACTAGTCGAGAACTACTAAACGGAGCGTTACTGGAAGTATGGGAGCGATGCCCTCTCAATAACATAAAGTACTAGACGGAACTAGTAAACTGAGCATTACTGGAAGTTTGGAAGCGAGGCCCCTTGAGTAACATAGAGTACTAGTCGGGACCAGTAAATGGAGCGTTACTGGATCTATGTGAGTGATGCCCTTTCAGTAATATAGAGTACTAGTCGGAGTAAACTGAGCATTACTGGAAGTATGGGAGCGAGACCCCTTCAGTAATATAGAGTACCTGTCGGAAACTAGTAAACGGAGCGTAACTGAAAGTATGGGAGCAAGGCCCCTTTAGTAACATAGAGTAACAGTCAGGAACTAGTAATAAGTGCGTTACTGGAAGTATGGGAGCAAGGCCCCTTTAGAAACGTAGAGTACTAGTCGGGAACAATTGAATGGAGCATTACTGGAAGTATGGGAGCAAGGCCCCTTTTGTAACATAGAATACTAGTCGGGAACTAGTAATAAGTGCGTTACTAGAAGTATGGGAGCGAGGCCCTTTTAATAACATAGAGTACTAGTCGGGAACTAGTAAATGGAGCGTTACTGGAAGTATGGAAGCGAGGCTCCTTCAGTAACATAGACTACTAGTCGGCAACTAGTAAACATAACATTACTGGAAATATGGGAGCGAGGCCCCTTCAGTAATATAGAGTACTAGTCGGAAACTAGTAAACGGAGCGGTACTGAAAGTATGGGAGCGAGGTCCCTTTAGTAACAGAGAGTACTAGCCGGGACTAGTAAATGGAGCGTTGCTGGAAGTATGGGAGCGAGGCACCTTCAGTAACATAGAGTACTAGTTGGAACTAGTAAACTGAGCATTACTGGAAGTATGGGAGCGGGGCCCCTTCAGTAACATAGAGTATTAGACGGAACTAGTAAACGGTACGTTACTGGAAGTATGGGAGCGAGGCCCCTTTAGTAACATAGAGTTCTAGTCGGGAGCTAGTACACGGAGCGTCACTGCAAGTATGGGAGCGAGGCCCTTTCACTAACATAGAGTACTAGTCGGAAACTAGTTAATGAAGCATTACTAGAAGTATGGAATCGAGGTCCCTTTAGTAACATAGAGTACTTGTCAGGAATTAGTAAACTGAGCATTAGTAGAAGTAAGGGATCGAGGCTCCTTCAGTAACATAGAGTACTAGTCAGGAACTAGTAAATGAAGCGTTAGTGGAACCATGTGCGCGAGGCCCCTTCAGCAACATAGAGTACTAGTTGGAACTAGTAAACTGAGCATTACTGGAAGTATGGGAGTGAGGCCCCTTCAGTAAAATAGAGTACTAGTCGGGAACTAGTAAACGGTGCGTTAGTGGAAGTATGGGAGCGAGGCCCCTTTAGTAATATAGAGTACTTGTCGGGAACTAATAAACGGAGCATTACTGGAAATATGGGAGCGAGGCCCCTTCAGTAAAATAGAGTACTAGTCGGAAACTAATAAACGGAGCGTTACTAGAAGTATGGGAGTAAGGCCCCTTCAGTAACATAGAGTACAAGTCGGGAACTAATAAACGGAGCGTTACTGGAATTATGGAAGTGATGCCCCATCAGTAACATAGAGTACTAGTCGGAACTAGTAAACATAGCATTACTGGATGTATGGAAGCGAGGCCCCTTCAGTACTATAGAGTACTAGTTGGGAACTAGTAAACGGTGCGTTACTAAAAGTATGGGAGCGAGGCCCCTTGAGTAACATAGAGTACTAGTCGGGACTAGTAAACGGAGCGTTACTGGAAGTATGGGAGCGAGGCGCCTTAAGTAATATAGAGTACCAGTCGGAAACTAGAAAACGGAGTGTCGGGGTTTATCCGGCTGCCCACCGAGTGGTATCCCTAAGATGGTAGGTTTTGTGTTGCGGTGCGCCAAGATCAGGAACTCGAAGGTGCAAACAACACAAGATTTAGACAGGTTCAGGCCACAATATGCGTAACGCTCTACGTCTTGTATGATGGTTTCTATTTCCTTGGATGGTGATTGATTTGAGGGGGTCCCTGTCCACCCTTATATATCCAGGTGGGCAGGGTTACATGAATCCTAGCCTGATATTAGCCTACGAATCATACTCAAATACAACTCGAATAGTTTCCTTCTATATCGACTAGTCCTACACCGCATGCGGGTAGAATACAGTACTAAGGTATAGGACACGTCCTATCCCCTGGTCCAATATGGACTCCTTGATGTTCACAGCCCCATGGCCCCGGGTCTGACAAGCCCTCGAGCTCTTCGTAGCTGAGTACCGTAGGCTCCTCGAGTACTTTTGAAGCAATCTTCGACTTCTTTTCAAAACTCCATCTTGAAATTCCTCTTCGAGTACTCTTTTGGCTGCATCAAAGCTATGAGGTGCTCATGCCCCAAATTTCTTCTTTTTGTATGGGGTCCGACGATTAGTCGCACTCCATATGGAGTAGCCCCCGAGCCTTAGGTTGAATCGAAGAATCAGGCTGAGGGTCAAATTAGTCTTGAGTCTTCTTTTCTTATCCTTCGAGTACTTTTGAAAAATAAGTAGTCGATACCACGTGTCCCACAGCCCCCGAGCCTTGAATCCAAATCTCTGGAATTTTGGAAAAAAGGATCCAAAGATCGTGGCATGCAGTGAAAAAATGTTCCTTTTGAGAAAATATGTAATAGGATGGTGTAATCGGTAGAATTTGAACTTGAAATTCGAAAAACCCCTTTTTTCGGGACAATTAACCCTGAAAAAATGGTTAATCAAATAACTACCCAAAAATCCACCAAAAAACCGCTCGTATTCCGAATATTCCCCTTCGACAACGCTTCATCTTTCGCACAGTGAACCACTGCCTTACCGCTGGCTATTTAACCCCGCAGTAAGTTAGGGTTTCACCCGTGCCTTCAGTCCTCAATCCGCCGCCGGAGAAAAATCTAAATCCTCAATCTGCCGCCGGAGAAAAATCCAAATCCTCAACTGAAACTTCGCCCATCCACCAATCCTCCGTAGCCCAAATTAGTCGAAATCCTTCAAGCCCATAGCTATAGCCCCCGAGCGTTCACGAACAACTCGTGGCATAACAGATCCGAAATGGCGCCGAAGAAAATCAACCAGAAAGACCTGAAGGAAGCGCAAGCAGCGACCAGCGAATGGACAATCAGTAAGTGCTCCCGCAACAACCTCACGCATCTGGTGTCGGAGGGTTGCTGCAGGACAAAGATCTTGTCAACTGGAATCCTTCTTTGCGTGACCCCTTCCCGATGGAAAATATTGATGAAATTGTTTTGTTTTATGCTTTTGCTGAACGGGGTTTGGCCCTCCCCACTTGTTCCTTCTTCCGAGGCCTTCTCTACTACTACGGGATTGAGCTCCAACATCTCAACCCGAATTCAACCTGCCACATCTCCATCTTTATCCACTTCTGTGAAACCTTCCTTGGAATTGAGCCCCACTGGGCTCTCTTCCAGTACCTCTTCCGCATGAAACCCCAACCCACCGCAAAAAATCCTTCTACGATAGGGGGTGCTGGCATCCAGTTGAGGCAGCATGCCAGTGACAAATATATATCTTACAAATTCCCATCCAATATCCCCGGGTGGAAAACCCAGGGGTTCTACATCGCGAACCATGCCCCCCAACTCCCAGTGCGATCAGGCAAGCTCCCGGTACAACGCTCTGAATGGATTTCAGAGCCTGTTGCCGCGGACATGGACCAAGTAAAGGAGTTGTTGGACCTGATTGCCATGCACAAGGAGGCGGGGGTAACCGGGGCATCAATGATGATGTCATTCTTCAAGCGCCGAATCCAACCCCTTCATCTGCGTCATGCCCCGGGTTTCGAGTACAGGGGTACTGAAGACCCTTCTCGGATGTGCGCAGAGCAGATGGGAAACAACGCCGCGCTTGTCTGAGTCAAGCGGATACTCCTGGATGTGGAAATTGTCCCATACGTTCCGGCAGGATTCACAGCCCGGAATCGTCCACCACCGGTAAATCTTCGACTGCTCGACTTCTTCTCCGATATAGCGAGTTGCGGCTGATTGGTAAATTCTTATGCAGGATCATACGGCATTGTACCATAGTTATCCGCCACAACCCGAGGTTCCGCGACCATATCATCTACTCCCCAGCGCCACGGCCGAAGCGCAGAGAGCTGAAGCCTTGGAAGAGGAATCGACCGAGGACGACAGAGCGGCCGAGGACAGGGCAAGGGCGAACAACTCCTCCGAGTCGTCCGTGGAGCTATCCGACGACATGCCGCTGATCCCTCGGCGGCGTCGGGAGATGCGGAAGCACAAAGCAAGCGTCGCTGATCTCGCCGGGTAAGTGCAACTCAAGCCTTAAAAGTATTGAGTTGCTTTCAGAGTGCTAATATAAAATCTGTCTTGCAGTCCTTCGACTTCTTCTCCCCACCCCCAGCGACAAAGGGTAGCCGAGACACCCTCGACCAGGGATGATGTGCCAGCAGCAAGGTCCACGGGAGCTGCTGGGATGGACCCGTCTTCGTCTCCCACAAATGTCATAACCATCACCGTGGCGGGCACCGTGCCGGGGCAACTCTCGCCCTCGGCTGGGGGCACCCTGCCACCAGTGATGAGTGCTGTGGCGATCGCTGCAGCGGGCACCACGCTGGGGCCACTCATGCCCTCGGCTGGTATGCCCTTGCCGCCAGCGATAGGCACCACGGTGAGGAAGCCACGAAAGCTGATGTTGAGGGGACCAGCCACAACTCGATCCAAAGTGTAAGTATTAATCCATAGCTGAACTGCAGTGCACGACTTGTTTTAACAGTAGAATAAACTTATCTTGAACAGGACGACGACGGCGGTGGCGTCGAACGAGCCAGAAACCGAGTTGGCACTCCCAGCCCCCGAGCCATCATGCGAGCAGGCCGGGGCAGAGGAAGCACCACCAGCGCCGTTGGTCAAGGCAGGCGCGGCCTTGCTAGACTCACCACCTCCCGAGCCGCAGCAAGCCGAACCTGAGGCCGGTGGTGGAGAACAAGTCGAGGCCCCCGATACTGTGCCCGCAGAAATTGCAGGTAAATGTCCAGCTCCCGCCTATTGTAGACTTCATCAGCATAACACTTGTCTTCTTGCAGGGGCCTCGCAGCCACCAATCGTAGAGGCTGCAGGTACGTGTGGCGAACCTGGCGTGCTGTCGACCCTTGGAGGAGAAGTCGATGACATCCGCAAGATTATGCTCCTCCCAGGGGACAAAGTAAGCCGCATGCGGCAAGTGTTCAAAGCGCTCGACGAGATTGCCCTAGTAAGGCTCGACTGCTCCACTGATGTTTGTGTGGTCGAGCCATCGTTCTCAAGTTTTCACGTATGTGCAGGATATGAGCAGGAGTGCCGAGGACAAATCCGCAAGGCTGGAAGAATCCGCAAAGCGCATCGACTAGCTGATGCAGGAGCGGATCAGCTTCGAGCAGACCATTGCCGAGCTCCGGGGCCAACTCAAGGACCAGAAGAGAACGCATCAAGGTACGCTGAATCTCATATTCGAGTTCTTGTCCTTAGTCGATGGCCTCGTGTTCTGAAACCTGCTCACCAATGCAGAACTTAAGAAACTCTTAAGTTATAAAGAGGAGTTACTTATTGATGTGAAGAATATGCTGAATCGCCGCACAGATAACGTCAAGAAGCTGCGGAAGGTAGTCACCGACACAGAACAACAGTTCGTGGACTGCCTTCAGCAGATCAAGACGCTTGGCGAGGAAAGAGAGCAGCGCCAAAAGGAGCTGGAAGACTTGAAGGCAGCAGCCCAAGAGCTTGTCGAGATGGTGGACCCTCAAGAAGACGACGCAGAAGGCGAGCCACCACTGCTGGATCGGCTTCGCGGAGCACCGCAGAAGATTCTCAACTTTGTCCCCGAAGCCATCACGACTTATGTAGGCCATGCGCTAGGCCTTGTAAAATCCTTTTGGCCAAAGACACAACTAGGAGTACTCGCAGGAGGTGTAGCTGCCGACTGTTCAGATGAAAGTTTCCGCGAGTACCTGCTAGAAGCCCGGCCAGTAGCCGAGAAAATTGTAGAAAACATGGTCCAAGACTGAGTCCTCGAAGGAACATGTACTTATGATCTTCTGTAATATAAGTAGCCATGTTGCTGTTTATGCAGCCTTATGAAATCTGCGAATACCTTCCACATAAGAGTGGAAAGATACTACTCTGAGTGTGGAGACTCAGAAAGTAGTCAAAGTAGCTCTTGTACGTGAGCTCATCGGGTAAGCTAGACAGGACCTGATCGAGCGGATCCAACTTGCCCGGAACACGCGGTTCGCGGCGCGACGACTAGTATGCCTATGGCAAATAGCCGAAAACCACCCTGGGTACGGTGACTCCAGGAGTAGTCGACATAGCCCATCATGTGGACTCATCAAACGAGTTAGATAGAATCCAATCAAGTCGGGCCTAACCAGTCTGGAAACAACACGATTATCATCATGACGACCCAAATGCGTGTAGCAAGAAGTCGATTTTGAATAAAACTTGGGCGTGGCCATAGCCTCCGCACTGTAAGAATGTACATTTCGGGCCATGTGGCACAAAGCCGCCATATTGACCTAGGAAAGAAAAAAATGGCCTTGGCGCGTACAGGAATTAGAGGCAAAAACAAGTCTTCCTAAGGGTAGAACCGTCGCAGGTTTTCAATATTCCATGAATTGGGCACCTCCTGACCGTCGGAGTATTGTAGTCGATCCTGGTCTTGTAACCCTCTTGATGATGAATGGTCCTTCCCATCATGAATTAAGCTTGTGTAAACCCGACTCGTCCTGGACACGACGAAGGACTAGGTCGCCTATGTTGAACGACCGTTCCTTGATATTACGATCGTGATATCTCCGGATCCCCTGTAGGTATCGAGCTGACTGAACGAGAGCAGAGCAGCGAGCCTCTTCGACAGAATCCAGCTCAAGCTGTCATGCTTCGTCTGCCTCACCTTCATTGTACATCTCAACCCTTGGGGATTTTCACATGATGTCGGCTGGAAGAATCGCCTCGGAGCCGTAGACAAGAAAGAACGGGGTCTGTCCTGTGGCCTTGGACGGTTGAGTCCTGAGCTCCAGATGACATGTGGTAATTCGTGTATCCACTTCCCGCCATTCTTGCTATTGGCATCGTAAAGTCTTTTCTTAAGGCCGTCAATTATCAAGCCGTTTGCTCATTCGACTTGCCCGTTTGCCCTTGGATGTGCCACAGATACGTACTTGATGTCAATGGACGAATTCTCACAGAACTCTCAGAATTGGTTAGCTGTGAAATTTGATCCCAAGTCTGTGATGATGGTGTTGGGGAAGCCGAAACGATGCAAGATGTCGGAGATGAAGTCGACCACCCTATCCGAAGTAAGCTTAGTGATCGGCTTGTACTTGATCCACTTAGTGAACTTGTTGATAGCCACCAGAACGTGAGTAAAACCTCCTGGCACCATTGTAAAGGGCCCAATCATGTCAAAGCTCCAGCATGCGAACGGCCAGGAAGGTGGTATAGTGATGAGAGTGTGAGCCAGTTCTGACATCGTCGCACCAGATCCTCGGCGTCGGACATGGGGGTGGGCCACCAGAAATTGGCTCTGTATGCTTTGCCGACCAAGGTCCTTGACGCTGCGTGGTTGGCGCACACTCCTTCGTGTATCTCCCGCAATATGTCCTGGCCTTCGTCTGTTGTGAAGCACTTCATGAGAACTCCAGATCGTGCGCCGCGCCGATATAGCTTGTCTTCGACTAGGACGAACCCTTTGCTCCGTCGCATGACGCGGGCAGCAGCAGCACTTTTGGGATCCATCCCCGCCGGCAGTACATGGTCCCGGATGAAGTCGATGAACGGCCCTCTCCAGTCATCACCAACCAAGAAAACCTCCCGGTCGGGCTGCACAGAGTCAGCACCGGTGGTAACTTGTGGTGAAGACCTGATGGAAGGCTGCTTTAGCTCCTGCACAAAGACTCCTGCTGGGACTTGCGCTCAGGTTGAACCCAATTTGGACAGGGTGTCAGCAGCAACGTTATGCTCCCGTAGCACATGATGAACCTCTAAGCCAGAGAATTTATTTTCTAGCTTGCGTACGTCTTGTACATAGGCTTCCAAGGTTTTCTTGATGCAGTCCCACTCCTTGTTGACTTGCTGGACGACCAATAGAGAATCGCCATAAACAAGTAGTCGCTTGATCCCTAGTGATATCGCCAAACGAAGCCCGTGAAGCAAGGCTTCGTACTCGGCTTCATTATTGGATACCTCCCAGAGGATTTGGAGGACATACTTGAGTTGTTCGCCTCTTGGGGATATGAATAACACTCCAGCGCCACCGCCGTCGAGCTTGAGAGAACCATCGAAGTACATGGTCCAATGCTCTAGCTTGTCGACTGGAATTGGAACTTGATTTTCCCTCCACTCTGCCATGAAGTCGACTAGAGCTTGGGACTTGATCGTAGTGCGTGGCTTGAAGTCTATCGACAAAGCCCCCAATTCCACTGCCCACTTTGAAATACGGCCCGTGGCATCCTGATTGTGTAGGATATCCGCCAACGGGAAGTCTGTGATCACGGTGATCTGGTATTCTTCGAAGTAGTGGTGTAATTTCCTTGAAGTAATTAGTATGCCATAAAGAAGCTTCTGGACCACCGGGTACCGCACCTTAGACTCCGAGAGGACCTCGCTGATGAAGTACACAGGCCTCTGCACGCCAAACGTGTGGCCCTCCTCGGAGCGTTCGACGACAATGGCACTGTTGATAACGTGAGTTGTCGCCGCAATGTAAAGTAAGAGAGTCTCACCCGGCAATGGTGTTGTGAGGATCGGGGGCAACTGTAGGTGTTGCTTGAGATCCTACAGGGCCCGCTCGGCTTCCTCTGTCCAGTGAAACTTGTCCTAGCGCTTCAAAAACTTGAAAAAAGGTAGTCCTCTCTCCCCGAGTCAGGAGATGAACCTGTTAAGAGCTGCCATACAACCTGTAAGTTTCTGCGCATCTTTGACTATGGCAGGTGCCTCCATATCAGTGATGGTAGTGATCTTTTCAGGGTTGGCTTGGATGCCCCGGTTACTGATGATGAACCCGAGCAATTTTCCCGATGGTACGTTGAAGACGCACTTGGTCAGGTTGAGCTTCCATCAGAATTTCCTTAAGCTAGCAAAAGTTTCTTCCAGATCCGTGATCAGGCCCTCGGGATTTCTGGTCTTGATGACCACGTCGTCCACGTAGGCCTCCACGTTCCGGTGTAACTGATCAGCGAAGCACATCTGGATTGCACGCTGATAAGTAGCTCCTGCGTTCTTCAACCGGAAGGATATAGTCTTGTATGCGTAAGTTCCAAACGGGGTGATGAACGCGGTCTTGATTTGATCTTCTGCCTTGAGCACAATCTGGTGGTACCCTGAATAACAATCAAGGAAGCAGAGTAGTACGCAACCTGCAGTTGAGTCGACTACCTGATCGATGCGAGGTAGCCCAAAGTGAACCTTCGGGCAATGCTTGTTGAGACCGGTATAATCGACACACATTCTCCATTCATTATTTTTCTTTTTTACAAGAACGGGATTAGCTACCCACTCTGGATGGATCACCTCTTTAATGAATCCAGCCACGAGGACTTTTGCTATTTCCCGTTTTATTGCCTCCCGTTTATCAGGGGCAAAATGATGAAGTCGTTGCTTCTTTGGTACAACTTGTGGATATACATTAATACTATGCTCGATCAACTCCTTGGGCACCCCTGGCATGTCTGATGGTTTCCATGCGAATATGTCTCGGTTAGCCCTCAGGAAGCTGGCGAGTGCGAGTTCCTATTTGTCACCCAAGCCCGCGCCGATGATGGCGGTCTTGGATGAATTGCCCTCCTGGAGCTGGATCGTCTTGATAGCCACGTCGCCCGTCGACTTGACGCTTGACTGGCTCGCCTTCCTCATGGGGATGTCCAGCTCGGCCTGGGAAAGTTGCTACATGGCCGCGAGTACTTCTCCTGAAGCATCTGGCACGCGTGAAGTCGATGCATACTGGATGGCCTCTTGGTTGCAATCATAAGACTTCTTCAAGTCGCCCCAGAGCGTGAGCACACCACCGCATCCTGGCATCTTGAGAAGTAGATAAACATAGTGTGGCACTGCCATGAACTTGGCGAGCGCCGGCCTCCCCAGTATAGCGTGATAGGAAGATTCGAAGTTGGCCACCTTGAACTTGATGAACTCGGTTCGGTAGTTCTCCCTCGTTCCAAAGGTGACTCGGAGAACAACCGTTCCAAGTGGGTGCGCGGCATTGCCGGGGACAATACCGTACAAAGGAACTTTGCTCGGAACGAGCATGTTGGTCAGGTCCAAACCCATCTTCCTCAGAGTGCTAGCGAAAATAAGATTAAGTCCACTCCCGCCGTCAATGAGTACCCGAGTGAGCTTGACCTCTGCTACCACGGGATCCAGCACCAGTGGAAATTTCCCGGGCTCGGGAAAACTAGTCCACTGGTCGTCTCGGGAGAACGATATGGAGACCTCCGACCATCGGAGTGGTCGCGGTACCGCCGGCTCGATGGATAGAATCTCCCGTAGCAGCAGCTTTTGTTCTCTCTTGGAACAAAATTCCTCATCACCACCAAAGATTACGTTGATGGTCTTGGAGGCGTCCTGGAACTTGGCTGTGTCGAATTTATCTTCTTGATCATCATCTTCGGGCTCCTTGCCCGTTGACTTGTTTGTCTTGCCGTTGCCAGGAGTACCAAATGTGCGCCAGAGCTGAAAGCAGTTGATTGCTGCATGCTTGGAGTTCGGACACCACGAGCACTTCTTCTGCAAGAGCTTCTCGAATTGCTCCTGCGTGGTCGACTTCTTGCCCCGCGGAGGATGTTCCACAGCTGTGATGAGATTGTCTGGCTTGCGTTTCCGGGAAGAACCCGAAAAGTCCCGCTGGCCCTTGTCAGCCCGGTTGTCATTGTTGCGCTTCTGGTTAAGGTCACTGCGCCTTGGAAACCTCTCGCACATCTTCTCTTCTTGCTTGGACCAGTCGTGCATCATATCACGTAGTCCGGCAACTATCTTCGGCCTGTTGCGCCCAAAGTCATGATAGATACCTGGGTTCGTGAGGCTGTTGTAGAAGCAGTTGATGATGTCCTCCTCGAAGATGTTGGCGATGGTAGCCCGCACGTCGAAGAAACGGCGAGTGTACGACCGAAGGAGTTCGTTTCATTCCTGCTTGCATTGGGCGAGGTCGTGTTGAGTACCTGCACGAGTAATCGCCCCCTGGAAGTTGTCGATGAAAACCTTCTTGAGGCCCTCCCAGGAGTCGATGGAGTCGTTGGCGAGGCTCTCCAGCCAGGTCAGCGGCGCAGGCTCTAAAGCCATTGGGAAGTAGACGACTTTGGTAGTGTTTGAGCCGCCTGCCACCTCAATAGCGGTGGAGTAGCAGCGAAGCCATTGTTGAGGTGCCTGCTTGCCATCATATTTGGTGATGCCGATCGGCTTGAAACCATCTGGGTACTTGTAGCTGTTAAAGTGCGTAGTGAACGCCAGAAAACGATCACTGTAATCAGTATCATCTCGCTCGACTACTTCACGCTCCCGTCACCTGGAATCGATGATGGACCGGACATCACGCCCCTCGTTTAGCTTCTGGCGGAGGTCCGGTTGTTGATTTGGACGGTTGGCTTGCCTCGGATTGTTCCCCGGAGGTGGCAGCTGCCTCCCTCCGGTGGCCTGGCTTCCACCTGCACCATCATTGTTGTTGTTCTGTTGGGGCCGTGGGTGACCGCCTGTTGTTCGACTAGGGGCCTGGCTTCGGCTTTCGCCTATGCGCTCATCCCCAACGAGTGACGCCGAGACTTGCTGGTCCAGCTGGATCCATGCCCTTTGGGCGTAACAAAGTACCTGTCGAACGGTTGGGTCGTTGCTTCGCTCGAGTAGTACTGTTACCCGAGCAATGTTGGCCACGGGAGTCCTGAAGCCTCGTTCGCTTGCAGCAGCGAATTTGGCGTTGAGCTCGCGCTGCGCAGAACGCATGCGCTCGTTGGCCCATCTCCTTCGGATTGCACGAGCCATGTTCCTTGCACGCCGCGCGTCGCGCTCGGCGTCATTCTCGTCGCCAGCGTCAACGGTGTCTTCATCTTCGAAAATCCTGTGAGTGCACCGATGGGGATGGGGGCGTCGTCTTCCCCCTCTTCTGCCATCAGTACTTGGCAGGTTGCGAGTTCATCAGAGGAGGCTTCGACTAGTTCAGTCAAGCCTTCCGTGATGGTAGCCAACGCCCTGCCTTCCTGGAAAGGCAAAGGCTTGAGGGGGAAGACTCAAATAAGGTAGTTTCCTTCTGTATCGACTAGTCCTACTCCGCATGTGGGTAGAATACAGTACAAATAAGGTATAGGACACATCCTATCACTGGTCCAATATGGACTCCTTGATCTACACAGCCCCATGGCCCCAGGTCTGACACGGAGCGCTATTGGAAGTATGGGAGCAAGGATCCTTTAGTAACATAAAGTACTAGTCGGGAAATAGTAATAAGTGATATACTGGAAGTATGGGAGCGAGGCCCTTTTAGTAACATAGAGTACTAGTCGGGAACTAGTAAATGGAGCGTTACTGGAAGTATGGGAGCAAGGCCCCTTTAGTAACACAGAGTACTAGTCGAGAACTAGTAAACAGAGCGTTACTGGAAATGTGGGAGCGAGGCCCCTTCAGTAATATAGAGTACTAGTCGGAAACTAGTAAACGGAGTGTTATTGGAAGTGTGGGAGCAAGGCTCCTTTAGTAACATAGAGTACTAGTCGGAAACTAGTAATAAGTGTGTTACCTGAAAGTATGGTAGCGAGGCCCTTTTAATAACATAGAGTACTAGTCGGCAACTAGTAAATGGAGCGTTGCTGGAAGTATGGGAGTGAGGCTCCCACAGTAACATAGACTACTAGTCGGCAACTAGTAAATGGAGCATTACTAGAAATATGGGAGCGAGGCCCCTTCAGTAATATAGAGTACTAGTCGGAAACTAATAAACGGAGCGTTACTCGAAGTATGGAAGCAAGGCCCCTTCATAACATAGAGTACTAGTCGGGAACTAATAAATGGAGCATTACTGGAAGTATGCGAGCGATGCCGCTTCAGTAACATAGAGTACTAGTCGGAACTAGCAAACTGAGCATTACTGGAAGTATGGGAGCGAGACCCTTTCAGTACTATAAAGTACTAGTCGGGAACTAGTAAACGGAGCGTTATTGGATGTATAGGAGCGAGGCCCCTTTACTAACATAGAGTACTAATCGTGACTAGTAAACGGAGCATTACTGGAAGTATGGGAGCGAGGCCCCTTCAGTAATATAGAGTACCAGTAGGAAACTAGTAAACGGAGCATTACTGGAAGTATGGGAGCAAGGCCCCTTTAGTAACCTAGAGTACTAGTCGGGAAGTAGTAATAAGTGCGTTACTGGAAGTATGGGAGCGCGACCCCATTAGTAACATAGAGTACTAGTCGAGAACTTGTAAGCGGAGCGTTATTGGAACTATGGGAGCGAGGCCCCTTGAGTAATATAGAGTACTAGTCGGAAACTAGTAAACGGAGTGTTACAGGAAGTGTGGGAGCAAGGCCTCATTAGTAACATAGAGTACTAGTCGGGAACTAGTAATAAGTGCGTTACTGGAAGTATGGGAGCGAGGCCCCTTTAGTAACATAGAGTACTTGTCGGGAACTATTAAATGGAGCATTACTAAAAGTATGGGAGCAAGACCCTTTTCTAACATAAAGTACTAGTCGGGAACTAGTAATAAGTGCGTTACTGGAAGTATGGGAGCGAGGCCCTTTTAATAACATAGAGTACTAGTCGGGAACTAGTAAATGGAGCATTACTGGAAGTATGGGAGTAGTAACAAAGAGTACCAGTCGGGAGTAGTAAACGAAGCGTTATTGGAAGCATTACTAGCAAGGCCCCTTTTGTAACATAGAGAACTAGTCGGGAGTAGTAAACGGAGCGTTATTAGAAGTCTGGGAGTGAGGCACCTTCAGTAATATAGAGTACCAGTCGAAAACTAGTAAACGGAGCGTTACTGGAAGTATGGGAGCAAGGCCCCTTTAGTAACATAGAGTACCAGGCGAGAACTAGTAATAAGTGCGTTACTGGAAGTATGGGAGCGAGGCCCCTTTAGTACCAGAGTACTTGTGCGAAACTATTAAATGGAGCATTACTGGAAGTATGGGAGCAAGACCCCTTTTGTAACATAGAGTACTAGTCGGGAACTAGTAATAAGTGCGTTACTGGAAGTATGGGAGCGAGGCCCATTTGGTACCATAGAGTACTTGTCGGGAACTATTAATTGGAGCAATACTGGAAGTATGGGAGCACGACCCCTTTTATAACGTAGAGTACTAGTCAGGAACTAGTCATAAGTGCGTTACTGGAAGTATGGGAGCGAGGCCCTTTTAATAACATAGAGTACTAGTCGGGAACTAGTAAATGGAGCATTACTGGAAGTATGGGAGTAGTAACTTAGAGTACCAGTTGGGAGTAGTAAACGGAGCGTTATTGGAAGCATTACTAGCAAGGCCCCTTTTGTAACATAGAGTACTAGTCGGGAGTAGCAAACGGAGCGTTATTGGAAGTCTGGGAGCGAGGCACCTTCAGTAATATAGAGTACCAGTCGGAAACTAGTAAATGGAGCGTTACTGGAAGTATGGGAGCAAAGCCCCTTTAGTAACATAGAGTGCCAGACGGGAACTAATAATAAGTGCGTTACTGGAAGTATGGGAGCGAGGACCCTTCAGTACCACAGAGTACTTGTCGGGAACTATTAAATGGAGCATTACTAAAAGTATGGGAGCAAGACCCCTTTTGTGACATAGAGTACTAGTCGGGAACTAGTAATAAGTGCGTTACAGGAAGTATGGGAGCGAGGCCCCTTTAGTACCATAGAGTACTAGTCGGGAACTATTAAATGGAGCATTACTGGAACTATGGGACCAAGGCCCCTTTTGTAACATAGAGTACTAGTCGTGAGTAGTAAACGGAGCGTTATTGGAAGTCTGGGAGCGAGGCACCTTCAGTAATATAGAGTACCAGTCGGAAACTAGTAAACGGAGCGTTACTGGAAGTATGGGAGTAAGGCCCCTTTAGTAACATAGAGTACCAGTCGCGAACTACTAATAAGTGCGTTACTGGAAGTATGGGAGCGAGGCCCCTTTAGTACCATAGAGTACTTGTCGGGAACCATTAAATGGAGCATTACTGGAAGTATGGGAGCAAGACCCCTTTTGTAACATAGAGTACTAGTCGGGAACTTGTAATAAGTGCATTACTGGAAGTATGGGAGCAAGGCCCTTTTACTAACATAGAGTACTAGTCGGGAACTAGTAAATGGAGCGTTACTGGAAGTATGGGAGCGAGGCTCCTTCAGTAACATAAACTACTACTCGGCAACTAGTAAACGGTGCATTACTGGAAATATGGGAGCGAGGCCCTTCAGTAATATAGAGTACCAGTCGGAAACTAGTAAACGGAGCGTTACTGGAAATATGGGAGCCAAGCCCCTTTAGTAACATAGAGTACTTGTCGGGAACTAGTAATAATTGCGTTACTGGAAGTATGGGAGCGAGGCCCCTTTAGTAACATAGAGTACTAGTCTGGAACTCGTAAATGAATCAATACTGGAAATATGGGAGCAAGACCCCTTTAGTAACATGGAATACTAGTCGGGAACTAGTAATAAGTGCGTTAATGGAAGTATGGGAGCGAGGCCCCTTGAGTAATATAGAGTACTAGTCGGAAACTAGTAAACGGAGTGTTACAGGAAGTGTGGGAGCAAGGCCTCATTAGTAACATAGAGTACTAGTCGGGAACTAGTAATAAGTGCGTTACTGGAAGTATGGGAGCGAGGCCCCTTTAGAAACATAGAGTACTTGCCGGGAACTATTAAATGGAGCATTACTAAAAGTATGGGAGCAAGACCCTTTTCTAACATAAAGTACTAGTCGGGAACTAGTAATAAGTGCGTTACTGGAAGTATGGGAGCGAGGCCCTTTTAATAACATAGAGTACTAGTCGGGAACTAGTAAATGGAGCATTACTGGAAGTATGGGAGTAGTAACATAGAGTACCAGTCGGGAGTAGTAAACGAAGCGTTATTGGAAGCATTACTAGCAAGGCCCCTTTTGTAACATAGAGAACTAGTCGGGAGTAGTAAACGGAGCGTTATTAGAAGTCTGGGAGTGAGGCACCTTCAGTAATATAGAGTACCAGTCGAAAACTAGTAAACGGAGCGTTACTGGAAGTATGGGAGCAAGGCCCCTTTAGTAACATAGAGTACCAGGCGAGAACTAGTAATAAGTGCGTTACTGGAAGTATGGGAGAGAGGCCCCTTTAGTACCAGAGTACTTGTGCGAAACTATTAAATGGAGCATTACTGGAAGTATGGGAGCAAGACCCCTTTTGTAACATAGAGTACTAGTCGGGAACTAGTAATAAGTGCGTTACTGGAAGTATGGGAGCGAGGCCCATTTGGTACCATAGAGTACTTGTCGGGAACTATTAAATGGAGCAATACTGGAAGTATGGGAGCACGACCCCTTTTATAACGTAGAGTACTAGTCAGGAACTAGTCATAAGTGCGTTACTGGAAGTATGGGAGCGAGGCCCTTTTAATAACATAGAGTACTAGTCGGGAACTAGTAAATGGAGCATTACTGGAAGTATGGGAGTAGTAACTTAGAGTACCAGTTGGGAGTAGTAAACGGAGCGTTATTGGAAGCATTACTAGCAAGGCCCCTTTTGTAACATAGAGTACTAGTCGGGAGTAGCAAACGGAGCGTTATTGGAAGTCTGGGAGCGAGGCACCTTCAGTAATATAGAGTACCAGTCGGAAACTAGTAAATGGAGCGTTACTGGAAGTATGGGAGCAAAGCCCCTTTAGTAACATAGAGTGCCAGACGGGAACTAATAATAAGTGCGTTACTGGAAGTATGGGAGCGAGGACCCTTCAGTACCACAGAGTACTTGTCGGGAACTATTAAATGGAGCATTACTAAAAGTATGGGAGCAAGACCCCTTTTGTGACATAGAGTACTAGTCGGGAACTAGTAATAAGTGCGTTACAGGAAGTATGGGAGCGAGGCCCCTTTAGTACCATAGAGTACTAGTCGGGAACTATTAAATGGAGCATTACTGGAACTATGGGACCAAGGCCCCTTTTGTAACATAGAGTACTAGTCGTGAGTAGTAAACGGAGCGTTATTGGAAGTCTGGGAGCGAGGCACCTTCAGTAATATAGAGTACCAGTCAGAAACTAGTAAACGGAGCGTTACTGGAAGTATGGGAGTAAGGCCCCTTTAGTAACATAGAGTACCAGTCGCGAACTACTAATAAGTGCGTTACTGGAAGTATGGGAGCGAGGCCCCTTTAGTACCATAGAGTACTTGTCGGGAACCATTAAATGGAGCATTACTGGAAGTATGGGAGCAAGACCCCTTTTGTAACATAGAGTACTAGTCGGGAACTTGTAATAAGTGCATTACTAGAAGTATGGGAGAAAGGCCCTTTTACTAACATAGAGTACTAGTCGGGAACTAGTAAATGGAGCGTTACTGGAAGTATGGGAGCGAGGCTCCTTCAGTAACATAAACTACTACTCGGCAACTAGTAAACGGTGCATTACTGGAAATATGGGAGCGAGGCCCTTCAGTAATATAGAGTACCAGTCGGAAACTAGTAAACCGAGCGTTACTGGAAATATGGGAGCCAAGCCCCTTTAGTAACATAGAGTACTTGTCGGGAACTAGTAATAATTGCGTTACTGGAAGTATGGGAGCGAGGCCCCTTTAGTAACATAGAGTACTAGTCTGGAACTCGTAAATGAATCAATACTGGAAATATGGGAGCAAGGCCCCTTTAGTAACATGGAATACTAGTCGGGAACTAGTAATAAGTGCGTTAATGGAAGTATGGGAGCGAGGCCCCTTGAGTAACATAGAGTACTAGTCGGGACTAGTAAACGGAGCGTTACTGGAAGTATGGCAGCTAGGCCCCTTGAGTAACACAGAGTACTAGTTGGGACTAGTAAATGGAGCGTTACTGTACGTATAGGAGCGATGCCCTTTCAGTAACATAGAGTACTAGTCGGAACTAGCAAACTGAGCATTACTGAAAGTATGGGAGCGAGGCCCCTTTAGTAACATAGAGTACTAGTCGGGACTAGTAAACGGAGCGTTATTGGAAGTATGGGAGCGAGGCCCCTTCAGTAAGATAGAGTACCGGTCGGAAACTAGTAAACGGAGCGTTGCTGGATGTATGGGACCAAGGCCCCTTTAGTAACATAGAGTACCAGTCGGGAACTAGTAATAAGTGCGTTACTGCAAGTATGGCAGCGAGGCCCTTTCAGTAATATAGAGTACTACTCGGAAACTAGTAAATGGAGTGTTAAAGGAAGTGTGGAAACAAGGCCCCATTAGTAACATAGAGTACTAGTCGGGAACTAGTAATAAGTGCGTTACTGGAAGTATGGGAGCGAGACCCCTTTAGTAACATAGAGTACCTGTCGGGAACTATTAAATGGAGCATTACTAGAAGTATGGGAGCAAGACACCTTTTGTAACATAAAGCACTAGTCCGGAACTAGTAATAAGTGCGTTACTCGAAGTATGGGAGCGAGGCCCTTTTAATAACATAGAGTACTAGTCGGGAACTAGTAAATGGATCCTTACTAGAAGTATGGGAGTAGTAACATAGAGTACCAGTCGGGAGTAGTAACCGGAGCGTTATTGGAAGCATTACTAGCAAGGCCCCTTTTGTAACATAGATTACTAGTCGGGAGTAGTAAATGGAGCGTTATTGGAAGTCTGGGAGTGAGGCACCTTCAGTAATATAGCGTACCATTCGGAAACTAGTAAACGGAGCGTTACTGGAAGTATGGGAGCAAGGCCCCTTTAGTAACATAGAGTACCAGTCGGGAACTAGTAATAAGTGCGTTACTGGAAGTATGGGAGTGAGGCCCCTTTAGTACCATTGAGTACTTGTCGGGAACTATTAAATGGAGTATTACTGGAACTATGGGACCAAGGCCCCTTTTGTAACAAAGAGTACTAGTCAAGAACTAGTAATAAGTGTGTTACTGGAAGTATGGGAGCGAGGCCCTTTTACTAATATAGAGTACTAGTCGGGAACTAGTAAATGGAGCGTTACTGGGAGTATGGGAGCGAGTCTCTTTCAGTAACATAGACTACTAGTCGGCAACTAGTAAACATTGCGTTACTGAAAGTATGGGAGCGAGGCTCCTTTATTAACATAGAGTACTAGTCGGGACTACTAAACAAAGAGTTACAGGAAGTATGGGAGTGAGGCGCCTTCAGTATGGAAACTAGTAAACGGAGCGTTAATGGAAGTATGGGAGCAAGGCCCCTTTAGTAACATAGAATACTAGTCGGGAACTAGTAATAAGTGCGTTACTGAAAGTATGGGAGTGAGGCCCCTTTAGCAACATAGAGTACTTGTCTGGAACTAGTAAATGAAGCGTTACTGGAAGTATGGGAGCAAGGCCCATTTAGTAACATAGAGTACTAGTCGGGAATTAGTAATAAGTGCGTCAATCGAAGTGTGGGAGCGACGCCCCTTTAGTAACATAGAGTACTAGTCGGAACTAGTAAACTGAGCATTACAGGAAATATGGGAGCGAGGCCCCTTTAGTAACATAGAGTACGAGTCAGGACTAGTAAACGGAGCGTTATTGGAAGTATGGGAGGGAGGCCCCTTTAGTAATATAGAGTACCAGTCGCAAACTAGTAAACGGAGCGTTACTGAAAGTATGGGAGCGAGGCCCCTTTATTAACATAGAGTACTTGTCGGGAACTATTAAATGGAGCATTACTAGAAGTATGGGAGCAAGACCCCTTTTCTAACGTAAAGTACTAGTCGGGAACTAGTAATAAGTGCATTACTGGAAGTATGGGAGCGAGGCCCTTTTAATAACATAGAGTACTAGTTGGGAACTAGTAAATGAAGTATTATTGGAAGTATGGGAGTAGTAGCATAGAGTACCAGTCGGGAGTAGTAAACGAAGCGTTATTGGAAGCATTACTAGCAAGGCCCCTTTTGTAACATAGAGTACTAGTCGGGAGTAGTAAACGGAGCGTTATCCGAAGTCTGGGAGCGAGGCACCTTCAGTAATATAGAGTACTAGTCGAAAACTAGTAAACGGAGCGTTACAGGAAGTATGGGAGTAAGGCCCCTTTAGTAACATAGAGTACCAGTCGGGAACTAGTAATAATTGCGTTACTGGAAGTATGGGACCAAGGCCCCTTTAGTATCATAGAGTACTTGTCGGGAACAATTAAATGGAGTATTACTGGAAGTATGGGAGCAAGACATATTTTGTAACAAAGAGTACTAGTCGGGAACTAGTAATAAGTGCATTACTGGAAGTATAGGAGCGAGACCCCTTTAGTACACTAGAGTACTTGTTGGGAACTATTAAATGGAGCATTACTGGAAGTATGGGAGCAAGACCCCTTTTGTAACATAGAGTACTAGTCGGGAACAAGTAATAAGTGCGTTACTGCGTTACTGGAAGTATGGGAACGAGGCCCTTTTAATAACATAGAGTACTAGTTGGGAACTAGTAAATGGAGCATTAGTCGAACTATGGGAGTAGTAATATAGAGTACTAGTCGGGAGTAGTAAACGGAGCGTTATTGGAAGCATTAATAGCAAGGCCCCTTTTTTAACATAGAGTACTAGTCGGGAGTAGTAAACGGAGCGTTATTGGAAGTCTGGGAGCGAGGCACCTTCAGTAATATAGAGTACCAGTCGGAAACTAGTAAATGGAGCGTTACTGGAAGTATGGGAGCAAGGCCCCTTGAGTAACATAGAGTATCAGTCGGGAACTAGTAATAAGTGCGTTACTGGAAGTATGGGTGCGAGGCCCCTTTAGCAACATAGAGTACTAGGCGGGAACTAGTAAATGAAGCGTTACTGAAAGTATGGGAGCAAGGCCCTATTTAGTAATATAGAGTACTAGTCGGGAATTAGTAATAAGTGCGTTAATCGAAGTATGGGAGCGAGACCCCTTTAGTAACATAGAGTACTAGTCGGAAACTAGTAAACAGAGCGTTACTGAAAGTATGGGAGCAAGACCCCTTTAGTAACATAGAGTACTAGTCGGAAACTAGTAAACGGAGCGTTACTGGAAATATGGGAGCGAGATCCCTTCAGTAATATGGAGTACTAGTCGGAAACTAGTAAACGGAGCGTTACTGAAAGTATGGGAACAAGGTCCCTTTAGTAACATAGAGTACTAGTCGGGAACTAGTAATACGTGCGTTACTGGAAGTATGGCAGCGAGACCCCATTAGTAACATAGAGTACTAGTAGGGAACTAGTAAACTAAGCATTACTGGCAGTACGGGAGCGAGGCACCTTCAGTAACATAGAGTACTAGTTGGAACTAGCAAACTGAGCATTACTGGAAGCATAGGAGCGAGGCCCCTTTAGTAACGTAGAGTACAAGTCGGGAACTAGTAAACGGTGCGTTACAGGAAGTATGGGAGCGAGGCCCCTTTAGTAACATAGAGTCCTAGTCGGGAGCTAGTAAACAGAGCGTCACTGGAAGTATGGGAGCGAGACCCCTTCACTAACATAGAGTACTAGTCAGAAACTAGTTAATGAAGCGTTACTAGAACTATGGAAGCGAGGTCCCTTTAGTAACATAGAGTACTAGTCAGGAACTAGTGAATTGAGCATTACTAGAAGTAAGCTAGTGAGGCTCCTTCAGTAACATAGAGTACTAGTCGGGAACTAATAAACTAAGCGTTAGTGGAACCATGTGAGCGAGGCCCCTTCAGTAAAATAGAGTACTAGTCGGGAACTAGTAAACGGTGCGTTACTGGAAGTATGGGAGTGAGGCCACTTTAGTAACATAGAGTACTAGTCGGGAACTAGTAAACGGAGCATTACTGGAAATATGGGAGCGAGTCCCCTTCAGTAATATAGAGTATTACTCGAAAACTAGTAAATGGAGCGTTTCTAGAAGTATGGGAGTAAGGCCCCTTCAGTAACATAGAGTACAAGTCTGGAACTAATAAATGCAGCGTTACTGGAAGTATGGAAGCGGTGCCCCATCTGTAATATAGAATACTAGTCGAAACTCATAAACTGAGTATTACTAGAAGTATAGGAGCGAGGCCCCTTCAGTACTATTGAGTACTAGTCCGGAACTAGTAAACGGTGCATTACTGAAAGTATGGGAGCGAGGCCCCTTGAGTAACATAGAGTACTAGTCGGGACTACTAAATGGAGAATTACTGGAAGTATAGGAGCGAGGCACCTTAAATAATATAGAGTACCAATCGAAAACTAGTAAACGGAGCATTACCGGAAGTATGGGAGCAAGGATCCTTTAGTAACATAGAGTACTAGTCGGGAAATAGTAATAGGTGCTTTATTAGATGTTTGGTAGCGAGGCCCCTTTAGTAACATAGAGTACTAGTCGGGAACTAGTAAATGGAGCGTTACTGGAAGTATAGGAGCCAGGCCCCTTTAGTAACATAGAGTACTAGTCGGAAACTAGTAATAAGTGCATTAATAGAAGTATGGGAGCGAGCCCACTTTAGTAACATACAGTACTCGTTGGGAACTACTAATAAGTGCGTTTACTGGAAGTATGGGAGCGAGGCTCCTTCAGTAATATAGAGTACTAGTCGAGAACTAGTAAATGGAGCATTATTGGAAATATAGGAGCGAGTCCCCTTTAGTAACATAGAGTACTAGTCGGGAACTAATAAACGGAGCGTTACTGGAAGTACGGGAGCGATGCCCCTTCAGTAACATAGAGTACTCGACAGAACTAGTAAACTGAGCATTACTGGAAGTATGGGAGTGAGGCCCCTTCAGTACTATAGAGTACTAGTCAGGAACTAGTAAATGGTGCGTTACTGAATGTATGAGAGCGAGGCCCCTGTAGTAACATAGAGTACGAGTCAGGGCTCGTAAACGGAGCGTTACTGGAAGTACGGGTGCGAGGCCCCTTCAGTAATGTAGAGTACCAATCGGAAACTAGTAAACGGAGCATTACTGGAAGTATGGGAGGAAGGCCCCTTTAGTAATATAGAGTACTAGTAGGGAACTAGTAATAAGTGCGTTAATGGAAGTATGTGAGCGAGGCCCCTTTAGTAACATAGAGTACAAGTCGAAAACTAGTAACCGGAGCGTTACTGGAAGTATGGGAGCAAGACCCCTTTAGTAACATAGAGTACTAGTCGTAAACTAGTAAACGGAGCGTTACTGGAAGTATGGGAGCGAGGCCCCTTCAGTAACATAGAGTACTAGTCAGGACCTAGTAAACGAAGCGCTACTGGAAATATGGGAGCGAGGTCCCTTCAGTAATACGGAGCGTTACTGGAAATATGGGAGCGAGGTCCCTTCAGTAATATGGAGTACTAGTCGGAAACTAGTAAACGGAGCGTTACTGGAAGTATGGGAGCAAGGTCCCTTTAGTAACATAGAGTACTAGTCGGAAACTAGTAATACGTACGTTACTGGATGTATGGGAGCGAGGACTCATTAGTAACATAGAGTACTAGTAGGGAACTAGTAAACTAAGCGTGACTGGCAATATGGGAACGAGGCACCTTCAGTAACATAGAGTACTAGTGGAAACTAGCAAACTGAGCATTACTGGAAGCATGGGAGCGAGGCCCCTTTAGTAACATAGAGTTCTAGTCGCTTACTAGTAAACGGTGCGTTACTGGAAGTATGGGAGCGAGGCCCCTTTAGTAATATAGAGTCCTAGTCGGGAGCTAGTAAACAGAGCGTCACTGGAAGTATGGTAGCGAGGTCCCTTCACTAACATAGAGTACTAGTCGGCAACTAGTTAATGAAGCGTTACTAGAAATATGGAAGCGAGGTCCCTTTAGTAACGTAGAGTACTAGTCAGGAACTAGTAAGTTGAGCATTACTACAAGTAAGGTAGCGAGACTCTTTCAGTAACATAGAGTACTAGTCGGGAACTAGTAAACTAAGCGTTAGTGGAACCATGTGAGTGAGGCCCCACCAGTAACATAGAGTACTAATAGGGAACTAGTAAACTGAGCATTACTAGAAGTATGGGAGCGAGACACCTTCAGTAACATAGAGTACTAGTTGGAACTAGTAAACTGAGCATTACTGGAAGTATGGGAGTGAAACCCCTTCAGTAAAATAGAGTACTAGTCGGGAACTAGTAAACGGTGCGTTAGTGGAAGTATGGGAGCGAGACCCCTTTAGTAACATAAAGTACTAGTCGGGAACTAGTAAACGGAGTATTACTGGAAATATGTGAGCGAGGCCCCTTCAGTAATTTAGAGTATTAGTCGGAAACTAGTAAACGGAGCGTTAGAAGTATGGGAGTAAGGCCCCTTCAGTTATATAGAGTACAAGTCTGGAACTAATAAACGGAGCGTTAGTGAAAGTATGGAAGCGATGCCCCATCAGTAACATAGAGTATTAGTCGGAACTCGTAAACTGAGTATTACTGGAAGTATGGGAGCGAGGCCCCTTCAGTACTATAGAGTACTAGTCGGGAACTAGTAAACGGTGCGTTACTGAAAGTATGGGAGCGAGGCCTCTTGAGTAACATAGAGTACTAGTCGGGACTACTAAATGGAGCGTTACTGGAAGTATGCGAGCGAGGCGCCTTAAGTAATATAGAGTACCAATCGGAAACTAGTAAGCGGAGCGTTACTGGAAGTATGGGAGCAAGGATCCTTCAGTAATATAGAGTACTAGTCGGGAAATAGTAATAACTGCTTTATTGGAAGTATGGTAGTGAGGCCCCTTTAGTAACATAGAGTACTAGTCGGGAACTAGTAAATGGAGCGTTACTGGAAGTATGGGAGTAAGGCCCCTTTAGTAACATAGAGTACTAGTCGGGAACCAGTAATAAGTGCGTTAATAGAAGTATGGGAGCGAGGCCCCTTTAGTAACATAGAGTACTCGTCAGGAACTAGTAATAAGTGTGTTTACTGAAAGTATGGGAGCGAGGCTCTTTCAGTAACATAGAGTACTAGTCGGGAACTAGTAAACGGAGCATTATTGGAAATATGGGAGTGAGGCCCCTTTAGTAACATAAAGTACTAGTCGGAAACTAGTAAACGGAGCATTACTAGAAGTATGGGAGCAAGGCCCCTTCAGTAACATAGAGTACTAGTTGGGAACTAATAAACGGAGCGTTATTACAAGTATGGGAGCGATGCCCCTTCAGTAATATAGAGTACTGGTCGGAACTAGTAAACTGAGCATTACTGGAAGTATGGGAGTGAGGCCCTTCAGTACTATAGAGTACTAGTCGGGAACTAGTAAACGGTGCGTTACCAAATGTACGAGAGCGAGGCAGTTCTACACTACAAAAGAACAAATAAAGCATGTGCCTCGATTTTGTGGGACCTAAAATCTCGCTTCCTTGCCTGCATGGCTGCATCTGAATTGGATAAGCATACATACATGATAGAAAACCCTCAAGTTCAAATCATTTGGCCTATATGACCCTTGTACGGTATGAAGGGAAGAAAGCAATTTGGAGCGAATCAGAGAAACAAATAACAGGCCAATAATTAAATCAGGTGGAAATATGAACGCAGGAAGGATTGTAGTAAGGCTTACATCGGGTTACATCTAGCGGTTTGCACAACCCAAAATCTGACATTCTGAAGTGACTAAACTTATCCAGTAGCAGGTTATCAGGCTTGATATTTCTGAAAATTCAGGTTCTTAACTCATCAGAACACCACATCAGCAGCAATACTGAACCCGATTAGTTTGCTCCGTACCTGTGGATGTAGTTGTGCTTGTGGATCGCTTCGATCGCAAGAACTGTCTCGCCAGCATAGAACCTGGCCTCATCTTCAATCAGTGTGTCTTCCCTCCTGAGCAGCATCATCATGCCACCTCCGGGGAGGTAGTCCATGATCAGGTACAGATACTCACTGTCCTGGAATTAGCAGTATAGTTTGATAATGCAGTGGTGATCCACTTCAACAAGAAGATTTCTTTCAGCTCTGACATGCTCAACCTATAAAAAAAATTACAAAAATGTCCTGAAAAATCACTCAGAGAAGGAACATTATGTGTAAACATGAATCAGAACTTTAATAAGAAAATAGCTGTACCTGACCTCGACAAAGCATTTCCGACTTTTTAAGCTTCTTCATTGCATAAACATTTCCTGTGGACTTCTCGCTGCAGACTCTGACCTAGAAGAAAACTATTGCATTAACCGAAACATAAAGATAATGGGATACAGAATGGTCGCATATTTGCAGGTAGGTTTACCTCACCAAATGCCCCCTTGCCTATAACTGTTAACAAGTCAAAAATCATCGACGCTCATTTCATGCCTTGGCAAACGCATTTACTCCATCTCTTTCTTCTCAAATTTCTTCAAGATGTTGTCCACCTCCTCCTCGGACACATCGGCATCTCCTAATTTCTTTTCTGGACTACACCATCTCCTAATTCTTCATTTTTCCCTTCATCAGTAGGGGTGGATCGGCGGAGGATGGGAGCATGGTGCGTGGGGAGGGGCGGAATCAATGGGATCGCCCGTTGCGTGGGAGGTGAGACGCGTCGGATCACACCAGGACCGTGATCCGCGGGCACGATTGATGGGAGCGGGATTAGCGACGGGAGGGTACGGCGGGCGGGTACGCGGAGAGCGCGGTGAGAAAAAACAGCCGTAATCGGCTGAAACAATTTGCTTCTAGCGATTCTTTGACTACGAGGATCCTGTCAGACTTTTGGTCACACCTTTTTAGCCTGCGCGGTGGGTCCGCTGTGAGGGGGTAAAAATAATTAGTTGAGTAGAATGTGATTTCAAAAGTTTTCGTTGTGGTATAGATAAATATAGATAGATAGATAGATTATCTAGTATCATATTTTACTGCCCCACAACCAAATAAACCTTTGCAGGAGGAAAATAATTTGAAATGCATGGTTGTTTTGATTGTAGAGGAAAATATTATATATATATGATAAGTTATTATTCAACAAAAAAGAATTATGGAGAAATCTATATCTAATGTGTTAATCATCTATCCAAATTGTCACTCATATAACCTCTTCTTTGTGTTGCTAATATAAATATATTAAACCTGTTGCTAGCAACACAACCACTTACTTTGTTGTTGTACCATGGTTGTAAGTCATAATTATAGCCCTCCAATCGCTCTGACTTCTGAGCACGCATATTATCGAGGAAATTAGTTGCATATGAAATTTAACAAGTAACTATCTTTGTACCGTTACTAACGTGACTGACATGTTAATAATTTTCCACATAGTAAGTTACGGTTGTAGCCATCTCAATATTATATAATGTGAAGTGAGTGGCTATGAACTTGTTATATCTTATCAATATCATAATATATACATATATATATATATATCACATTGTGAGCAACCCACCGCGACCCAGATCATCACCAAGTAATATCGTATATGTATAAAACCACTTATGATCGGGTAACTACACATCTACATTCTAACTATTGCCGAGAACGTGCCATCCACTCACCCTTTATCATACCCATCATAGTTACCGTATATTTGACGTTATAGCACATGACTCTTGGAGTGATCGGCGCTTGATAGCAATAGCAACCTATCACCGATTTTGCTTTAATGCTAGATACGAGAAAGTAAATTTACGGATCCTATAGCTTTGCATGTATAGGTACGGTATATGTTAAGTGTGACACCCGGTCTAATTTGGATGTGGTCCGGTAGTGGCCTATAAGCGCTGCGTGCGCATGTTTAGTACCACCTTGCTAGTTGAGCAAGGGTGGATCCAACTTATAAACCTTTATCCTCCAATTATAGCATCTTCGGATTGATCCTTTTACACGAAGCGATGATAAAAATGTAAGCAGGGTACTGTGTGTATGCGAGCCTACCCCTTGGAAGGGCTGGACAAGGTGTGACATTAAGGTAAATAACCTTTATCCACAATTTTTAGCTTTTATCATAGCATTTGTGTTTTTTGACTAGTTAGCATGCTGCATACATCACAAGGTAATATGGTTGTCTAAATTTATTGCTATTAACTTCGTTGCTAGGCTCATACATGTCACTTTAGATCTTATAACTTTGCGTGCATCTATGAATCTAATGATATGTTGTTTTCTACCACTAACCGTTGCCAGCAACCCGCGCCACAAGCACCTATCATTTTTGTCGTGTCGAGATAGTAGATCCACCACTGAGCGTGTTGTCGCCGCAGGATGGATCATGTGACCAAGTATGAATCTCGAGGTGGTGTGATATATATAAGCAAGAAAGAAAGGGAAAACATTTTTTCCCCTACAAATAAGAGATTCGTGAAATGCTGTGAAGTGTGCTAGAGAATAGAGAGGCCAAGGTAAGTGGCTGCACGGCCGTTCTTTACCCCGCGCCGTGCACGCGTCCGTCCGCTCCCCCACCCAAGTCGCCGGCGCCACCACTCCAGTGACGCCGCACATGACCGACGAGCGGGCCACACCGCCAGCGACGCTGCAGGTAAGCCGCCGACGCTGATCCCGACCCATCATCCCGTGCGTGCGTCGCCGCCCCAAGCAACCATCAACCTTCCCGCCTGGCCTCCCGTTGCTGGCTCCCACTTGCCTGCGTCCCGTCGCTGTCCGCCAGGGACGGCGGCGAGGGAGATCCTCCTTCCTCGCGCTCGCTCTCGCTCCGCTCTCCTGGTCCCACGGCGCCCGGCCCCGGAGGCCACCAAGCCACACGGCGACGCGGAGGCGGCACGCACAAGCTTGTCCGCCCCCTTGCTGCCCTGCCACTGTTGCGGGCGGGCGGCTCGCTTTCGCCGTCGCGGCCGCACAGCGCACAATTAATATCGGCGGCCAATAAAACAATTGCGCTTGACCCTTCCGCCCCCTTCCTTCGCCCCCGCCACGACCGCGGCCATCGCGCGCTCCCTCTCCTTTCCTTCACGCCCCGCGCTCGCACGCGCCCACGCCACGTCCACACAGTCCCATCCCCTTTTCCAAGATCCGACCCCGGGGCCAGCCCGGTCATGATCTGATCGTTTCCGAGAGCCTCGCAGGAGCAGATTGCAGGGAGCCCCGAGAGTTTCTGGACTGCGATGGTGGCGGTCGCGGCGGGGAGGCGGGCCGGGGCCGTGGGCGGCGGCGGCCGCCGGCGCGCGGGCTGCGGCGACCAGTCACAGGCGCAGCAGAGGCTGCTGGCGGTCGCCGTCGCCGCGCGCTTCGCCGAGGCGGGGCCGCCCCAGACCGCAGAGGCCTCCGCCGGCGGCTGCTGCGTCGAGCTCCTCGAGTGCCTGCTCGGGGCGCTGGGCGTCAGCGTCACCGCCGTCGCCCCGGCGCCCGCGCAGTACAGGTGGGCCGTGCGCTCGATCCGGCGCCGCCGGCCCCGCGGCGCGTCCGCAGAGGGCCGCCGCGCAGGGGCCGAGCCCCCGGCCCCGGGCCGCATCGCGGGGAACGGCGCCTCCGCCTCCGCCGCGGCGTCGCTCTACACCATGCAGGGCAAGAAGGGCGTCAACCAGGACGCCATGGTCGTCTGGGAGGTAATACCACCACCACCATTTCTCTCGCCAGTAAAGAAATTATTTTTATCTCCCAATTAGTTTTAGTTCCATGGGCAACTTTTTCATCCTATTCCTCTGCGTCATGTGAAGCTCGTATCGCGGACGCTCTGGAAGCAGGTTTCTGATACGACGAAAACGAAACATGTTCATGGTTTGTTGAGCTCTGCTTTGGCCAGATGTGATGTTAACGTGCAAAAGCAGAACTGTCTGGCTTTTACACTATTTTTAAATAGGAGTTCTTAGGTATGCTCGAGCTGGCCCGGACAACGAAAGATTTTAACTTTGACACGGGACGTACATGTGTCATCTTGTCCTAGAATGCCTGCCTCATCCCCCTACATCGGGATCAGAATACCAGTTCGATGCGTCTCCCCTTACCGAGCTTCACATGGATTGCCATTGGATATTGCCGGTCGAGAGTGGTTTACTTAGTAATTTAATCAGTGCTTAATAATTGCTCTCCTGATGAAGAAACCTGGAAGCAGGAAGGGGCTCCACACGGTTCTCATCCTTATCCTTAGTGTTTCTGTTTATAGACAGTCTTATCTGCTTGATGTACTTGTGGGATTTAACAGATGGGACTTGGGACTTTCCATTTCAGTATTAAGTTATTTGGTTATCTATATGCCACATGTGATGTTCTTACCTATTTAGATTTAGGTTTCTCTACAATCTTTTTCACAGTTCACTGATTTTGGCTATCTATCTCTAGATGCCACATAAGTTGTTCTTATATCTTTCAATTTAAATTTCATTAGAATCTTCTTCACAGTTCACTGAAGTTTAAATAGTTGTGTCATATCTTGCTGCGGCTGCCAGCTAACCATGTGGATCGGAACATGTTAATGATGCAGCCGGTAAAATAACAGCCATTTGCATGCATTGCTATTTGAAATTGATGTCCATTATGTGAAACAAGAGTGTAGTTTTATTTTTCAACATTTTTAATCTCAGCCCCTGCTTTAATGAGGTGAAAGAGGTCAGATGATTATAGCATGTCATATCCTTGGTCATTTTCATCAACTTTTTCTTGAACCTAGACTTTCGAAGTCTATGCATGTGATGGCTGTGGAGGAAGCACTTTCTAATTGTTAATTCGCTTAATTGTAAACTGCAACTAGAATTATTGTGCAATCTTCATTTCCATATTCAAGGATCTCCTTTCTGGTATTATATAGTTGGCTCCAAGAATAATTCTTTCTTTTCACTTGCAGAATTTTGGTTCAAAAGATGATACCGTGTTTTGTGGTGTTTTTGATGGCCATGGACCAAATGGACATTTGGTTGCCAAGAGGGTCAGAGATCTTCTCCCTGTAAAGTTGAGTGCAAATTTAGGAAGGAATGGGGTCGCTACAGGAGGTACAACTCCACACATGGTTGAAGATACTGATGCTTCCCTTGAAAAGGAGGAGAATGACGAGCCACCAGAATTTTTCCCAGCACTGAGAGCTTCATTCTTGCGGGCATTTTATGTTATGGACAGGGATCTGAAATTACACAGAAATATTGATTGTGCATTCAGTGGAACAACAGCAGTTACAGTAATCAAGCAGGTAGAACTACACCTATTTTTCTGGTCAAGACTGAATCTTTTTATGATCTTTCATGCCCTTTCTTTATTAAAAAGCTACAGTTGTTTCTTTTCAAGCTCTAGCACATTTATCTTTTTGTTTCTTCAGGGACAAAATCTTATAATTGGTAACTTGGGGGATTCTAGAGCTGTCTTGGGCACTAGAGATGAAGAAAATCACCTAGTTGCCGTTCAGTTGACGGTGGACCTCAAACCTAGCATTCCAAGTATGATTCATCTGCACCTAGTGTATTATTACTTTAGAAGTCTACTGTAGCTGAAAAAGATATTATGTGCTTGGTTGTTTTCTCCACAATTTTGGCATAGATCAATTTTTCTGAATCTGACAGTTTAGTAAGCATCATCTCGCTAGAATGTGATTCATACATGAGGCATTTAATTTTTTTTTTAGATGCTGGTATACTAACATTTTTATTTCCTTTTAAGCATTTGTGCTTAGAGGTATCATAGGATAAAAACAGATCATTATTGCAGTAAAAGTTAGGTATTAGTGTCTAGCAGGGTATTCTTGTTCAATAAAAGTACTTCTACACTGCCTCATTTTCAGGCAGGCTTAATTTCATTTACCTAGACCATAGTATAATTTTCTGTTTTTTGGATGCACTATAGTTTTAAATACTCAGTGTATCCAAAAAATTTGAAGGCTCCTTTCATTATTGTGGTTGTATTAGGATATCTCATTCTGTGGAGTCCCATTTTTTTATAAGCACTCATCCAAGACTATTAATGCTCATGCATACATCCTCTGAAAAGGAAACAGTATTCCTTAAACTTTCTGTATTGATATGTCAATTACAGCTCAAAAGTCACATTGTGCTTTTGTGTCAAATGATGGTGAAAGAACACACCAATTGGCTGTTTCCTTCTATTAGTTTCCTTTGTTAGCATGAAGTGATTTTGGTGCTGTGATTGCTAGATATTATCTGAAATAAAGCCAATTGAATCTTTACAGGTGAAGCAGAGCGAATCAGGCAGCGAAGGGGTAGAATATTCTCTCTTCCAGATGAGCCGGATGTTGCACGTGTGTGGCTTCCCACATTCAACTCACCAGGACTGGCCATGGCAAGATCATTTGGAGACTTCTGTCTAAAGAATTATGGTATTATTTCAATGCCTGATGTTTCATACCATTGCATCACTGAGAAGGATGAATTTGTTGTGTTGGCGACTGATGGGGTGAGCACAGATTTACATAAACATCTTGGTTGCTGCATATTTGTAGAACTAGTTATTGTTAAGAGCTATGAAGATTTTTGCTATATTATTGTCTGGGTTTCATTGATGAATGTAGGTATGGGATGTACTTTCCAATGGTGAAGTTGTTAGCATCATCAGCAAAGCCCCTTCACAGGTCTCAGCAGCCCAGTTTCTTGTGGAATCGGCTCAGAGGGCATGGAGGACTCGGTACCCCACATCAAAGACTGACGACTGTGCTGCTGTCTGTCTCTTCCTGAATACAGAAGCAGCAAGTACATCCTCCAGTTCTGGAACCAAAGATTTGACGAACGTAGAAGCAAGCAGCAGTAAGCACTCATTGACTGTTAAGTCAAGCACTGCGGTTCCTGCAAACCTTGTTACTGCATTGGTAGAGGATGAAGAGTGGTCTGTTCTTGATAGTGTCTCTGGGCCTGTCACTCTGCCAATTTTGCCAAAACCTACTTCAGTTGTGAAGGAGAGCACAAAAGATTGAGGTGGCCCAGCAATTGAGGTGGCACCATTTTTGTTGAGAGTTTTTCAGCTTTGCTGTGAGTTTCGGTACATTGGATTCATGGTGAAGCCAAGATCAGTGCCAGTTTTGTTGGCGTATTGGGGGAAGTTGTTTCATGCTTTATTCTGCATGATGGTGTGGGTAGGACTGCACCTTTCTTTTTTCTGTACAGGATTCAACCAGTTTAGTGTGGTCAGTTCATAGTAATAATAGTTATTATAGTAATAATGTACCAACTATTGATGGATGGGTGATCAGATCCATGCATGGGATGAAGTTTCTCCCTTATTTTGTAATATATTCTTTTGGTTTTCGCAGAATAAGAAGTTCTCTGTTAGGTGATAGATGCTTTGTCCATGTCTTTGTTATACATTTCCTTTGCTGTAGTTAGGGCAGTTCTAGAGTACTGGTCTGGTGGAATATAGTTTTGAAAGGTGCACACACACACACTGATCGTGTGATCATTAAGTGGAGATTCAAAATGAGGATAGAAAGGCTAACTTTTATAAAACTACAAGTAGATTGGCCATGCTACCGGAAAACTACATACTTATGATGTTTGGTAAACTGCAATTTACTTTTATTGTCAATGCAGGGTTGTACCCGAGAATTTCATGGTCTTTTGCTATAAATAATATTTGACCCTGAACAAAAGAAAAGCTTAGGAATTACTTTCTCAATTCAAATTGCAACTGTAACATAGTTTAACCTACGGTTCTAAGAATCAGATGATTTTTCTTAATCAAAGGACCTCTTTCAAGTGCTAAGCCAACGTATCAACAGCTGGTGTTCCTTGATGGAATAAAATTTTCACTTATGATCCGGTACTACTACTTAATCATCACAAATATTACTCTTGCCACAATTCAAATTAGTGTACGTACTTATCCAAGTCTACTGACACCTAACTATTTATGGTGGACTATTTCACCCCCAAATTGGATATTCTACCCTCTAAACTTTTCAAAATCAGTCAAATAACCTCCCAAGTGGTTTTGGATGGTGGTTTTGCTACAGTGGCACGGTTTTATCTTTTTATTTTTTATTTATTTTCGCTGAATCTTTAAAAATTATAGTAAATTATAGAAAAATCATAAAATGGAAAATCCAATTTTGTTGGACTCCACATGAGTAGATCTACACAGTGAATATATAATATGGTATTCATTAGTACAAAGTTTTTGCTGTAGTTTTAGATCTATATTTTTATGTAATTAATTGGGATAATTTATAACTGCAGCTTCTATGGTACAATTGTAGTGAAATTTTTAGGTGGAAAAATTATTATATGCTTGAACTGTAGTAAAAATTTCATATTTATTGAATCATGTATAACTTAGTTAGGTTTATCCTTGTTAAATCTATGCTCCGAATCTATGCTTTATCTATGGATTTATTTAGGTTTATACTTGTTAAATCTATGTTCCGAATCTATACTTTATCTATAGCTAAGTTATTTATAGTTTAGGGGGTGAAGTTAGTTCGGAGGAGTAGAACTGAGGGACAGCTCCTGTGACACCCTAGGTGTTAAATATAGCAAGCCAATAGGAAGAATGTTTTGTATGTTTTTAATGGTGTGAAATTTGAGTAAAGTTATGAAAATAAGGGTATTTCTGTAATTTTACAAAAGTACAAGTTCTTTTATGCAAGTAGTTGAATTACAAAAGTAACTTTCAAAGTTACTAAGGGCTAAAGTGTAAAAATGCAAGTCATCATGACATTGCAGGAAAACTTGCAATTAGGTCCAAAATTGTAAGAAATTTACCTTAATAAGGACAAAACTTTAATAAGTTTGATTTGAGTGCAAAGTTGTAAAATAAAGCATTGTACTTTAGGTTTTTGAACTTGAACCCTAAAGCAATGTTGTAGGGTTTGAAAAATTCTACAACTTCTATTTTGATCATTTTCTCATTAAGCTTTTGGATCAGTGGGAAATTTGAGTTTACTGTGGGGTCCCTGGATTTCTCTATTTTTGCAAACCAGTCCCTCGGACCCCCTTCTCTCTTTCTTCTTCCTCTGGCGCCCCTCCTCTGCTCCTCTACTGCTGCGCCGCCGCCCGCTGTTTCCGGCCGCCCCTCGCCACCTCCTGCTGCGTTTCACCTCCACGCGTCGCCCCCAGCTCGAGCGCCGCCCTAGCCTCCTCTCTTCTGGCCTCCCCGCGCTTGCCACGCCCTTCTTCTATCCTGCCCGAGCTCCCGCCGAACGACACCTCGCCGCCGCCGTGGCAAATGCCGGCACCTCCTCCCTCCCCTCGTTCCTTCTTAGTTGCCGTGAGTTTCTTCGGTTCAAGCCCTTCCCATTCCTCTCCTTTTCCTTTTGCCGCGCGCACCCCGAGCACCGAGCACCATCGCCGCCCCCTTCCTCCACTCCGGCGACCCCCTGTTCGCCGTGGGCTGCCGCCGTCCGCCTCCCATTGCCCCCTACAACCCCCTGGGGAGCTTTCCCTCACCTCACTAACACTCCCAGGCCACTCCTCGTGGCCGGATTTCCACCGGAACCACCTCGCCGTCGTTCCCTTCCTCTCCGGTGAGCTCCTATCACCGTCGAACCCCTTCCTCCGCTCCTTCTCCGTTCGATTCAACTGCACCAATAGCTTCCTCTCCTCTTGTTGCAGCTTCTGGACCGGAGCATTGCCCCACTTCCTCGCTGGAACCCTCTCGCCGACGAGCTCCTCTCCGCCGCCACCTCGGCCGCTGTGGGAACCCCACCTCCGGTCATCCCCTCCCCTTCCCAAGACCCCCAGAAGGTGCGTCTTGATCTCCTGATGCTCGCTGACCACTCCTTCTCCACCCCCCGCCGCCCCCCTTGCCGAAATTTGGCCGGCGATGTCCCTGCCTTCTTCCCCGACAAGCCAAGGGCTTATTTGAAAGGATTTAAAAAGTTCCAAGGGCCTTCCTGCAAGATTCCAGAGCCCCCCCCCAATTCAAAAGCTGTGAACTTCAAAAATATGTAGAAAATTTTAGAAAATTCAGAAAAATGTCAAACCAGTTGGGTTTGAATTCTCATGTTAAATACTACAACTTTTGTATTATGACCATGAGATGAATATGTGTACTTTGTGCTGTGATTAAATTAGTAGATAATGGATACTTTAATTAGATCTTTTAATCCATAGCAGTGCTAAGGCTCAAATTTTAAACATGAGATGTGTGTGCCATAAGTAGAGTTGTGTAAAAATTGGAAGTTCAAAACATCCCTCTAGCTAGGATATTTAAATAACTTTGCTTTATGTTAATAAAAGTTTCATGATTTAATTCCAGGTGCATCTCTTCATATTTATGGCTGAAAATTTTACCTTAGCTTTGTTTCAGCATGCATAATCCAAGATAAAAGTTTGAGAGTCAGAATCCTAGTGTAACTTCAGTAATGAATTTAAGCTTAGATTCAAAGGAAATTCATGAACAATAGCTCTAGTTCATGAAAAATTATGAAAATATTTTGAAGTGTTGCTCTTGAGTAGTGTGACATGTCCACAAATTTTAAACCTATGATCAGGGGTAGAACAACCAGAATAAATAGAACTTGGTATGATAATGATATATTCCTAACTTAGGGTTTATTTAATTAGTCAAAGTAAGTCCATAATTAAATAATAACCTAGGGTTATTAGAGATAATTAGCTAGTCAAATAAATAAAGTTGTTAAATATAATTAGTTTAAATTATTTAAGATAACCAAACATGCTATCTAATGCAGTTAGTTTAAATGTTTAGGGTAAACAATTATGTTACTTAATGTAACTAGGTAATTTAGTTTATACTCGATAAATGACTGCCCAGTAGAAGAGTGAATGATATGTTTGATGAGTGAACTATGTTTTCGTTGGATTGCAACTTTATTGTGAAATAGAATAAAAGTCAATGCATCTTCTAAACTGCATCGTTTACATCACATGTAGACTCAACGCTTCTCGCCAATGGAGATTATCAGATTCTGCCGGAGCCTGAAGTGGAAATTTCTGAAGTCCCCGAGAATGTCGTCGGAGATTTAACTGAAGCTTCGAACCTAAGTTCGGAAGATTTTATTAACGTCTCTGACCCCAACCCCGCCAGTGAAGGCAAGCCCCGGTGCATAATCCAGTATTTTAATTTGCTACAATTTTATGCTTATATATATATATATTATATTTTGCATTAAGTCTAGGAGTTGAAATGGAACCCTAGATGCATAAACCCTAGGAACCTATGTATTGTACCTGAGTCCTTATCGCATAGATGCTCTACTAATAGGACCGGTAGAAGTCGAGTGATTTCCTATCACTCGCGCGATATAGGAATTGGTTGCTTACAATCCTTCAATCACTATAAGAATGACGGACGGGGTTACGTGTAGTATCATGGAAAGGAATGATACCCCGTCTGTGTTGATGAATTTGGTTAAGGTCGCAGTGTGTGGTAGTGGTAGTTAAGCGTTTGAAAGTACTAGCCACATGCCGTGAAATATGGTAAGTGGTAAGCCTAGTAACCAATCGGCCCGGGAAGTGGACTCGTTCCCCACCACTCGACTTTTAATTTATGTTTATACGCACCGACGTATAGCAGTACGTTCTGCAGAGCAGACGGGAATACGATCATACAGTCGCGCTGTAGATGTATGTCCTGCACATTGGATGTGCGTATGGTCCGCAGTCGCTTGTGGTGGCATTGTTCCACGACCCGAAATGAAAGGCAAACGGTTGCTTCGGAACGACCTGTCGGTGTTCCAAGCGTGTGAGTTAGGTTTACCTTGTAAGGGTTGAAATTCGATTCAGAATCGTCCGTTTCTCGCGGAGATTGAGACTACTTAGTACTTCTGCCACATAGAGTAATAAGAGCAACTTAATGATGATGAAAGATGATGTTTGTTGAGAAAGTTCTACCATGTTTGAGTAGTTATAGTTGCTTACTTAGAATGGAGAATCAACTAGAACCTGAAAGCTAAAATTTGGAATTAAGGATCTACTTTTTGTTGCTTTTTAGCTGAAATTAAACGTAGAACCATTATAAGCCTTCATAAGTCTAGTTACATGGCTAAATATACCATGAGACGGGTAAGCCTTGCTGAGTATTAGAGTACTCAGTCTTACAATATGACTTTATTTCAGGTAATGTCTCTGAAGACCCTACTCTTACCATGCCTTGGCCTCATGCTTTGTCTGATGGTTGGTTCGTGGAGTAGGACCCATCCCCGGCCAACACTGATCATACCGAATGATGTTATGCCAGGGCTTAGCATGATATCCGTACTGGCGACATGTATAGTTGTCGTATTTTAAATTCCGCTGCCGTGAACTTGAAACTTTAAACTAGTTTGTAATGATTTCTATCAGTTTGGAACTTATGCTACTTTTGGAAACTCTTATAATATAAATACCTGTGATGTAAAATATGATGGCGATTGTATCTCTGGACTCGCTTTCGTGCGAGGTACCTTGTTTGATCCTGCTTTTGGTGGTTTATCGGGATGTTACCAGACAGGCCAAGGGGTTACACCGTTTAAAGTACGATTGGAACCCTTGAAAGTGGACTTGTGTACTTGAGCCGGTGTAATTCAGATTGGTTCTACCACAGCTCCAGTGTTCAAACTACTTTTAGTTTGGATCTTATTAGAGTGGTAGAATTGAGGTGCTAGTGTTAGTTCACGCTAGTCAGTCCCCAATCTTTTGGGCAGAAAGCTGTGCATTAGGATTGAACATGTTGTATGATAATTCATCATTTAAAAATTCCCATCTATAAACTATTACTGTATTATGTTATCCAGTGTTCCACAACATGTAAAAATTTAAAACATATATTAGGAAACGCCGAGAAAGTTCATTTTCTCATGAATAGAAATTATAATATTCAAAAGCTTCTTGCGAGTAATATCATACCCCTGCGGGATCATATCTCTAAAAGGCCCGCGATTACATTATGTCTACATATTATTATGCTAAAAGGCCCGCGATTACGTAATTCAATCAGATGCCATCCATCAGCTAAGCAGTTGCCGTCTTGCTGCCGTGTAACCAAACAAACTCCTTGTGTCGGTGGCCGCCTGACACGTGGGCCCTCGCCCCCGCCGCTCGGGGTGGGTCCCGCCCGGGGCCCGAGGGACTTGGACAGTATTAAATATTCGCCACTGCTGCCTGCTTGCTACCTTGCTGGTCTATGAGCACGCACACACGCACTGCTGCTTCTGTTCTTCATGGCCTTCTCCTCCCTCTCTTCCCCTCCTTGTAGCCGCCGCGCTCGTCCTCCGGCTCGCCGCCGCGGCGCCGCAGGAGCACCTCGTCACGCGCCTCCCGTGCTTCCATGGCGGCGCCAGCAGCAGCTTCCCCTCCAGGCACTACGCCGGGTACGTATAATACGCCAATCTCCGGCCGATTTCATCATCGATCAGCTGCTGATTCTTCTCGCCCTGCTCGCGTGCATGCGATGCGATCGGGACAGACGGGCAGGTACGTGACGGTGGACGGGGCCAGCGAGACTACCTCGTGCTCTCGGAGCGCGACCCCGCCGCCGACCCCGTCGTGCTCTGGCTCAACGGCGGGCCTGGCTGCTCCAGCTTCGACGGCTTCGTCTACGAGCACGGGCCCTTCACCTTCGAGCCCCGCCGGAGCACGACGCCGGGCGGCCTGCCCAGGCTGCGCCTCAACCCCTACAGCTGGTCAAAGGTAAGGAATAATAAGGATGGTGTGGTACTTCCTCGATTGATCGATCGATCGATCGGTGCTTCACCGGCATTGATCATGAACTAATTCCAGGCTAGTTCTTCAGACTTGGTCGTATTGAGAATCTATCGACTCCTTTTCGTGAGAGAATTAAGCATCGTCATGTGTCGTCGTTCAGGCTAGCTCACTTTCTTATTAATTTCTAAATGGTATCGTCAGAACTTGGTGCACCCTCCATGAAGAGATAATGTAAACAAAGTACGCCGGGAACTCGATTCTATTAAAGGAAACGCATGACCACTAGCTCCGATTTCGGACAATGCATCCGACGTCGTTGCAGGCGACGACACACCGACCCACTAGCGCCAGACCATAGGCATCTGATTAAGATTAAATCATGCAAATTTAGTATTATTGATGAATTTATATATAAATTAGCAAATATAACTGTGCTTTGCTACCGGTAAAAAAATAGATATATCATCGCACTATAATGGTAAATATATTTCTAAAAATGTGTGATCCCATATGTACCATGTTATGCTATACTTTGGATAATTAGAAGAGTAATAACTACAGTTGAATTTTACATTAAAATATTGTAATTTATGCTAGCAAATATTTATTTTGCGCATGGACTATATTGCCTTCGGCTCTGTGCCCCTGACTTTTTGGAGTTGAGAACAAAGCGTAATTAGGATTTGCAGGATGTTGGCATTCCGTAGATCTCCGGATACACATAGTGGTAATTCATTATAAAAAAGTATTTGTACTGACGGTTAAAATGTATTTATACGGATGGTTTTGACACCAGCCAACACAAATCAACATTTGTGTTGGTGTGGTCGGCTTAAGCATCTGCCAGCACAAATCAATTCCAATCATTTTAAAATTTTAAAATATTTTCATACTTCAGTAGATATCTACACCCAACTGGCCATAATTTGACACAAGTCCCGTATTTTTTCGAGCATATGTGATGCACGTGGTACGTGGTTCGAACCCAAAACCTCTGCTTCCTTACCATCTCACCGACACACTATATCTTCTCTTTTGAAGGTATGCTATTCTTTCAATATCACTTTTTTGATTCTTATATCATGTCTTTGACACTCTAAATGATCTTAAATTAGATCTCATCGAGCACTATAACTTTGGCATAAAGTTCATATTCATCCGAGTTTGTTTAAAAAAATTGTAAACTCAAATTATCATTTCTAAAATTAGATTTAAATATGTCAATGAATATTTGGTCTAGTAAATGATCTTGAATAAAAAAATTGTCAAGTACGAAGTTTTAGATCTTATCAAACTTTATAATTTGGATATAAGGTTTCTTTTCATATTAGGTTATTTGTAACTTGGATATAAGGTTTAAAATTTGATTTTAGAAATGGTTTGAATATTTGACCCAATAAACGGTCTTGAACAAAATATTATCAACTATAAAGTTTTAGATCTCATCGACTCTATAACTTTCATATAAAATTTGTCTTCATCCAACTTCATATAAAATAATTATTTATTTTTATTAAAAAATGATTTGTGTTGGCTGTCGACATAAGTGACTGCCGGCACAAATACCCGTATTTATTCTAGTGGTTGCTTAAGCCAACCGCCGGTACAAATCAATTTGTGCTGGCTGCCCTTTATGTCGACCACCAGCACAAATACAGAGCACTTGTGCTGATGGTTGGCAAATGCGACCGCCAGTCAAAAAAATTGGGGTGCCAACGGAAATGCTTTGTGTACTAGTGATTTTTGGATGTTACAATTGTCGAGAAATACAAAATCTTGAAGATCCAACATTATCTATATCCATATAAAAGATCTTAGCCAAACTTCAACAAAATTATGAAACTAATTTGTCATCAAAGCTCTATTTTTTTCTAGAATTTAGAGTTTGTTTCTATTTGTTTTGGTTTTGTATAACACTATAACATAAAAAAGATACTAACCAAACTCCAAGAAAATAAATAAGAAACAAATTTTCCGTTAAAGCTCTTATACTCTATTTGTTTTGGTTTTTACCAATATGTTATCTTTTCTGAAAATGCTAAAAATTTAGAAATTCCTTTTTTCCTGGACTTTTTTTTGACAGAATCCTTTTTTTCCTTTTCTCTCTCTCCTGGCATGCATCAACTAGGAAAAGGAAAAGGAAAAGAAAATTTTGACAAGGAAAAGAAAATTTAATTAGTAAATGACAAGAAATGCATCAACTAGGATTCCGAAGAGTCCCACAGATGGCATCGGCCAAGGAGTCCGATACACAGATTGAGCCATCGATAATAAAGCCAATTCATAAGAGCAAATAAAGCTAAAGATAAAATCTATCAAATCTTGATAGTGGTACTATCGAATCTTTACTAGTGGAAGCGTCAATAAATCGGACGTGGAAGCTCTCTCTCTCTCTCTCCTTCTCGCGTTATCGTTGGAGCCCTCTCGCAAGCTTGCAAGAGTCAAACATCCTAACTTGATAAGTTTGTAGATGAGCTGTTAGAGTTCCTCATATGATAGTGGATCTCCTGGTTTGTCTTATATAGACCACTCCCATCGTCTTCACTAGTGGTGTTATTTCACAACCATGGCAAGCATTTGTAGTAACAAATATGGATCTATCACTCGACCCAACTCTATCCTAATCACCTAGAAAGCTGCACACTAAACCTAAACTAGCACTACTTAATCATAATGTTGTGCTAATTTTACTTGATCATCAATACCATCACTTGCCAAGAACTCTCAAATATGTCATGTATTCTTGAATATTGGACTTGAATATGAGAAGGACACTATGCATCAAATAATTTGAATTAGCTAGGTAAGATTTCATTTAGATAGTTGCATCCTCCTTAGACCTAGTCGATAGACCATATTTGAGACGCGAGATAAATTTCGGCCCAACATGGTAAGTGAAGTAGAACTTTTTTGCCCTAAGTATTTATAAGTTCACTAAAACATTAAAAATTCAAAATAAATCTAAAAATACAAAAATGAACTGATGGAAATTTCATGTAATGAACTTTGAATTTGGGAGAAATTTTAGAATTTTTAACAACATCTAATTATAGGTTTTCAACTTGAAATAATCCACAAAACTTTTAAATTTTTGTGCTTGTAGTAACAAATTCAACTTAATTAAAAACATAAAGTGTAACACTAATTCATTCATTTCTATGACTTTATGGGACTATCTATCAAATTTTCTATCTAATATTTTAGAATGTTGTGTAATTGAGTTCCATACATAAGACATTAGCTATTTAGCTACTACACCTATATCTGTGGTTCTACTTTGTTTGTTCGAGCATAATGTAGTTGGAAGTTGAACTTGTGAATGGTCGAATTATCATAACACATGTGTTATGTATAGTGTTACTTTTACTCAATACCTAAAAAATAATTTTGTGACCGACATTGTTTTTAATCAAATTTGATACTAGTCCATTTGTGTTCTTAATTAAGATCAGCATCTGTATGCGGCCCTATCCTTGTCCAACATCGAGAAAACAAAACATGAAATAGAATATGGGGTCAGCGATATCCATCCGTACATGATCCGATTGCACCCCCACTTTTGAGGTGTTTTGATTCCCCAAATTTATCACCTAGAATCTATGGGACTGAAACTTTATACACTAGGAAACTTATTAGTCCCAATATCTATATCATGATAACCCTTTAAAGTTTGATAAACCAAATTCTAAAGCATCATAGGTTCCTATAATGGAGGGAATAAAATCAAAGAAAGTACATTTTTCTTTTTAACATGTTTGTACTCGTTTTCATTTCTTGATGAATAAATTTTTATGAATTTTTAATTTACACTTTCCTTTTAAAACATTTTCACAAAATTTGACATCCTCAATATTTTTGGCAGCTAAGAATAAGCAAGCTAAGTGACCCATTAATTTGTCACTCGTAGGTCTCAAACATCATGTACCTGGACTCTCCTGCTGGTGTTGGGATGTCATACTCGTTGAACAAATCGGATTACACGACCGGAGACCTGAAAACTGCAGCTGATGCACACAAGTTCCTTTTGAAGGTCCACACTCTGTTTCAGCTGTAGCTTTGCTGTCTATCTTTTCTACTTCAACTGTGAAATCCGATGTCAACCCCTTGCTGTTGCAGTGGTTTGAGCTGTACCCCGAGTTTCAGTCGAACCCCTTCTACATTTCTGGGGAGTCATATGCAGGATATTATATCCCCACACTCACAGATGAAGTTGTCAAAGGTTTGATACTCTGACTAACAACGATGTAAACTGCATACCTTCCATCATCCCAACTCTGAACCATAATGTTTGTATACCTTGACAGGGATCTTGAAAGGTGTGGAGCCAAGGATCAATTTCAAGGTTATTCCTTCAGTTTCATTATTTTGCGATCCGTTGTACAATTGTGCAGGGCAAGTTCCTAAGCATGTCTGCATTGTTTATTCAGGGCTATCTGATAGGCAATGGAGCAACTGATGTGAACTATGATTACAATGCCTTTGTGCCATTTGCACATGGGATGGGCCTCATCTCAACTGGCATGTACGAGGTCTGTGGTTCAGCTCATGTGCTAATACTTACTAGCTAGCACACTTGCTCGTAGTAGAATCAGACACTTCAAGCATCTAGGTGATGGCAGAATATATTTATGGCAGACAAAGACCGATTCTGCATATAGTTTCAGTTCTGACCAGGCACAAAACTTCAAGTTTCCTGATAGGATTTGTTTCAGGATGTCAAAGCTACATGCGGCGGCACATTCTGGGGTAAGGTAGATGATCTGTGCCAGGAGAACATAGAGAGAGTGCATTGGGTAATGTCTTTTGGGTCAGAACATACAAATAAATCGCATAGCGTAATCTTGTTGGTGCTGTAAAGGCTCATTTCTGGTATCTGCAGGAACTAAAAGACCTGAACATGTACAACATCCTTGCACCTTGCTACCACCATCCTGAAATGCAAGAGGTAGAGTTCATCAACAGCAGCTTGCCATCGAGTTTCACAAGGCTGGGAGAGACTGAGAGGCCATTTCCAGTGAGGAAGCGAATGGCAGGTCGTTCTTGGCCCCTCCGTGCTGCTGTTAGGAATGGACACATTCCGATGTGGCCAGGACTGGGTGGCAGATCACTTCCCTGCACGGTATGAAAATTAGGATGATGTCCTACTTTCACTGATCATGCTATTGTCACACTGTTCCTCTAGCATAAAGCAAATATTCAGTCCTACTCAAGTTTTGTTTCAATAAGCAGGGCTAGCTAATTATCAATCAATGTCCCTATCTTAGTTACAAATTTCATTGATGCTGTGTTTCTTCTGAATTTTTGAAGAATTGTGGTGCTTAGTTCATCTTTGGGCAACTATGACTGACCCCTCACACCGCAGCCCCCTTTTATTCCATTTCATATTTCCATGTGCTTGTAGAGTGATGAACTTGCTACTCTATGGCTAGACGATGAAGGTGTGAGAGCTGCAATTCATGCCAAACCAGTACGATGTGTGATAAATCAAAACTTCTATTATTGGAGCCTGAGGTAACACTAAACAAAAGTCAGCACTAACCTTCTCTTGTTTTGGGGACGATCTTAGAAAAGCTTAATTGGATCATGGGAACTATATACCGCAAGAATAGACTACACTCATGATACTGGAACAATGCAGAGCTATCACAAGAAGTTCACCGCGATGGGGTATCGCGTGCTAATTTACAGGTACAAAATAAACCAGTCTTCTTTTGGAAATGTTAGATCTGACTAAAGTTTAGAGTAATGTTTACCTTTGTTATGTTGTAGTGGAGACCATGAGCTGTGTGTTCCTTTCACTGGAACGGAAGCATGGGTAAAATCAATAGGCTACCAAGTTGTTGATAGGTGGCGGCCATGGTACTTCGGAAAGCAAGTTGCTGGGTGTGTTCTCCGTCTTTTCTTCACATACTTTACCTTAGAATCACATTCCAGTACATACCAACACTAATTAGTTTCAATTAAATGCTGTTTTCAGTTCTTCAATAATCTATTTTACACAACTTAGAACAATCAATCAATGCTGCCAGAATTCAAAAACAATATTTTAAATTTAATCAGTGCATATAAAATTGTGAGCTTGTGAAAGTTTGCACTAAAGTCGCGCGAGTGGTTCAGATTTGTAGCAGGAACTAGAAACAAGATTAACATATGCCTCATTTTTTTATCATTTCAGATATACACAAGGTTATGATCATAATCTAACCTTCCTCACAATAAAGGTATGTACCCCCAACTCCGTTTCCTTCATCTCTTCTACTCGCACCATGAAAAAATTGTGAGCTTTTAGCAAAAGAAGTATTCTTGAAATACATTAGCCTTATTAGACTTCTTGTCCTAACATATATGTAAACTAAATTCATGAAACACTGTTCAGTTTCCTTGCCTGAATTGAACGAGAATATTAACATAACGCCCATCAGCTGCTAAATATTTCCCCTTTTCAATTGAATTTACAAGAATTTCCACTTGTGATTGGGATTAAGATTTTAAGATGTTCGTTCCAGGGAGCCGGCCACGCTGTCCCTGAGTACAAGCCCAGGGAAGCGCTCGCATTTTACAGTCGCTGGCTTGCAGGGAAAAAGATCTAAGGCACTCCAGATATGTTATTGCAGAATATGAAATTTATCAATTTTTTCATCAAGTTCGAACGCACTTCTCCCATAAAAAATAATTTGAGCTCCCTTTCTATACAGCTGAAGAGATTCTTCTATAACAGTTGAGAAATGATTTGGGGGCGCATGATACCTTAGGGCGTGCGAGAAGTTCAATTGTTCCAAAGATTGGGTGCCGCACTGTAGCATCCGGGCCGTACATGAAAATCGGTTTCCAGGTATGGCACATGAGGCCAACCATCCATTTCCAAGAGCCGACCAAAACACGGACCGCCCATAGAAACAAGGATTTCTAGGGGTAGTTCGGACCTTGGTCCACGGTCCACCCATGGAAATCGTTGCTTTTTCACAAAGGTGGAGAATTAATTAATGATTATGAAGCCATCGTTGATGGTATCAATGTGCTTTATGAAGAATATGTACTTATTTCTTTGAATCAAAATGTTTTTCTTGTAGTTTTTATTACGATATATTTAATTTATTAATAACTTATGTATATGCTAGTGAATTATTATAAAATTTGGCAGGATAATAGCTGAACACGTAGCAGGAATCAAAATTTATACACTTTGATGAGAAGCATTTTAAAAAGTCAGCGGAATCGTTTATGGGGGGAGCTGGCCAATGGAAATGCATTTGCAATAGCAGCTTATGGCTTCACCCGCCCCTGTAGAATTCATTTTCAGGGGCGAATGAAGCCATTAGTTGCCTTTGTAAATTGATTTTTAGGTGCGGATGATGGCATCACCGTTCCTGCAAATGCCCTAATTTTTAGCTAAAAAATAGAGGTGAGCCGTCGCTCGCCTATAAAATTTTTTTATCCAGGAGTGCCATATCCCATATGTATGGGAATAATACAAACTATTTTCCTTGCATTCAAACAAGCAAAGCTTGCAGACATAAGGCTAAGAAAGTCAAATAAATAGAGATTTTGATCAGGGGACTTCATCTGCTACCCTATGAACTGTAAAGATATTAATTATGTCACGGATAAAAAAATTGCTTCCAACTAGACCAGAGCATATCATATCTGAAAACTGAGTAAATAGACAATCACAGTATTAAATTCCATATGAAATAAATTATGATAAGCACAACAACTAGCATGCATAGATCTAACATACTAGACAGTATAAACAGCATAGCTAGCATCTCAGTATACATGCTTAAAGAACAGATCAGATAACAGAATACGTACTGAGTTTTGGCTGGAGTTGGAGGGTTGACAATGATGAACCGCTCCTGCTGGAGACGACGAAGGCGGTTGTCCAGTGAGGTGAAGGAGTTGAATAGAAGACGCGTCGTGGTGCATACCTTGAGCAGACGTGCATGAAGCGCTTCCTAAAAATCTTATTCGCCCTCTCCCGGTGCAGGATCCAAAGACAAAGGATTTTGGATAAATGCTCTCTTGTTCGCCAGTGCATGCCGGCGATCAGGATGGAAAAGACTACAGTGACGACGCAACAACAAGAAGAGAAAAAAATAATAGGTTTTGATATATAGGAAGCTAAACCCATCCTATTTATGTTGTTCATTCCACTCCTCCACTAGCAATGCGGGACTAAACTTGCACCATTTTTCTCTTGCTTTCATGGACCTTTGAATTTCCTAATGGGCCAAACTTAATTTGGGCCCAAAATTTTAGCAATCCCCCACCAGAACCCGGCGAGGCGTACATAGTCCCACTAGCAATGTAGGACTAAACTTGCATTATTTTTCAATTTTTCTCTTGCATACATGGACCTTTGAGAGTTGTAAATTTTTAATTTTTCTAATTGGCCAAACTTAGTCAGGGCCCAAAATTTCAGCAATCTCTCACCAGATCTCAAATGCACATTCAGAGTACTGCCTTTCTCACTAGTACATAACTGCCACTAGTCTACCCCATGGGTGAAGCATATCTGTCGTCCTCCTTGATCTTTTCAAAGATCACCCAAATCTCATAGACTGCGACGTTTAACAGTCAGGCTCATATAGGTTTGTTCTTTCAAGGATGCTCTATAGGATAACACCTTTGCTTATCAAAGCCAATAGAAACATATTAAGGCGTCTAGCCAACTGCCTTCTCTCCCCAGCACATAGTTTGGAGGAGTGGAAATAACCTCTATATTTATGTTGGTCATTCTACTCCTCCGCTAGCAAGGTGGACTAAATTTGCATCATTTTTCTCTTGCATACATGGTCTTTGAGATTTATAAATTTCTGAATTTTCTAATGGGCCAAAATAAATTTGGGTGCAAAATTTCAAACAAAACTACCCGTCATCGGTGTGGTGTAGAGGCAAGGGGGTTCAACTTGACTCACCAGGGTTCAAATCATAGTGCCTAATAATTACAGGCATGCGAGTGCTTTAAGCATTTTATTTATAGGCGTGTAATAGAAGCTGCACTCGTGGTTGTGACGTTGTGTGAATGTGGTGTTGTGTGTACATGTACACCATTCTTTAGAATAGGAAAAAAACACTATGGCCTGGGGCCAAAGCCTGGCCTAGAAAAGCCACTGTCTGAAAAGCATTATTTTTCATTGAAAAAGTCCTAGCTATTTACCTCCCAAAACTATGACATGAGTTCGAGTCTACTCCTGAGTCAATCACATAATCAGATGTAAGTTCTCCATCAACTGTTTTAACCATGATGCAAATATCCCCTAGATCATCCAAAGGTAGTTTTATGTTGGTGTGGTGTTGTGTTAACAGTTTTGCCACGTGGACATGTTGCCAGAGACGTACTCAGAAAATAAATAGACAAAAAACGAAATAAGTCATGACTGCAATAGTAAAGCTAATGGTGGACTTATCCGGTTGACTGGTTTGCAGTGTCGAGGGAGGAGATTCCACCTCAACCATGTTGAGAAAGGTAAATACAAAATTTTCCAATTAAAAATAATATTTGTCAGGCCAGGAAAGCTTGGAGTCATACTCTTCAATACGCAAGCAACACAAATGGAAGCTCCAGCTACTAGTTATTTAACCGCGCGGTGACTTAGAATTTACTCACCCTTTCGCTTGCACTCTCACGGTAGTAGCCTTTCGTCTTCCTCTATCCTGCATCCTAGAATTAGATCTAAGTTATTCCCAGCTCCTCCCCTATGCAGAAAGTAGTTGTTGAGGGTCCCTGCTTCCCTAGAGTGCGTCTCGGCCACCTCCATCGTTAGCCCCTGAGCGTATGCGAGTGAAACAGCTCGTGACATCAAGAATGGGGGGCAAGAAAGGCGCGACCAAGGAGAAAGGGAAGGAATCCATGCCCGCCACCACCGCTAGGGACGGGTGGAGAACAAATAAGTGCTCCGAAACCGATCTGCAAATGATGGTAGATGAATGTCTCCTGCAGCCTAAGGAGATAATCTAGTGGTGCTCCGCCACTGGTGACAAGAGACCATATGAAAGGGCTGAGGAGATTGTTTTGTTTCAATATTTTATTGAGCGTGGATTGACCATCCCCGCATCTGATTTCTTTCACGGCCTTCTCTTCTATCATGGTGTCCAACTCCATCACCTCAACCCCATTTCTATTCTCCACATTTCCATCTTTGTTTATTTTTGTGAAGCCTTCTTGGGGATAGAACCCCACTTTGACCTCTTCTACTATCTCTTCCATCTCAAACCATAGCCTAGCGAGAGTAGCATGTATGATGTCGGTGGTGCCAGATTGCAATTGAGGCAGGGGATGGAAAAGAAGTACATCCCCTACAAATTCCCAACTAGTTTGTCTGGATGGAGGGAGCGGTGGTTCTACATTGGAAACCATCATCCCTCACTTCCCGAAAGGACCGCCGGGGCACTCAGGATCCATGGTGAGTGGACAATGGCGTGCCATGACATGAGCCAAATTAAGGAGCTGCTCGGAATGATCAAGAAGCACAGAAATGCTGGAGTTACTAGAGTGTCAGTGATATACACGTGGCTGGGTAGGCGGATCCAGCCTCTGCAGAAGCGCACACGCTACCTTGGCATCTTAGATCCGTCTCAGTTTTCTGCAGAGCGTATTGAGAAAGGTGAAGTCTTGCTGCGAGTAATCCGGGTGCTCATGGGCGCTGAAACCATCCCATATGTATCGAGCCTGTACTCGGCAAAAAATCCTCACAACAGGTAGGGGTAAGTAGTCGTATCATTCTGTCGAGTACCCCTGTTATCCTTTAATCTATTTTTGCAGTGGCAAATCTTGGAATATTACTGCACGATGATGTAAATGTGTATAGCAGTATGCCTCCTATGCCAAACATCAAGCACCCAAGCCACTTGATGCCTTCCACCCGTCCTCTTGCCACCACAGCATCCGGCGAGGAAGAGGACGGTGATGAAATTGACTCTAACCGCACCCTGGCTGAGGTGATCAAGAGCAAATCCATGAAGACCTCCCAAGAAGGCGCAAGCTCACCCGGTGGTAATCTTTTGCCAAGTCACCCAAAGAAGCCGCGGATTACTGCCCGAAAGCGCAGGCCAAGTGCTTTGCCAGGTGGTGATGATGAAGAAACGCCCAAGTAAAAGCTTTTCCTGAACTTTTGAGTACTTTTGCTCAATTTGCAGTTGCTGAGTTTTGTTGAATTCTCCCTTTTCTTGATTATGCTCTGCTAGCTCCTCAAACCCCAAGCTCTCGAAGTGAAGGGTCGAGGATGCTGCCAGAGATGATACTGTGAGGGAGCAGAGCGTGCCCTCCGTCATAGTGGACCCGTCGTCATGCTCCGCTCGGGCCACGCGGGGGCAATCACTGCCCGCGGCTGGCGAAACCGCGCGGCAAGTGCTTTAGGTGCTGTCCCAGCACCTAGACCACTCAAAAAGAGGAAGTTAGGAGTAAACAAGTTCGCACTGTAAGTATCCGAGTGCTTTCACTTGCAAATTGTAGGCTTATTGTCATAAATGATAGAACATCTTGCTGCTTCTTGTATGTAGCCCTTCCTCTACTCTGGGCTTTGAGGAGCCTGGCATTGCCATGGAGACTCAGGCCCCCAAGCCAGAGCACGAGTCAAATGTTGCGGCGTCGAGTGCGGTACCAGCGACAATCATGCTTGTCGAGTCAGCGGTGCTGCGGGAGCCCTCAGAGCCTATCGTCGCAGAAGCCAACATTGAAATCGAACCACCCATGGGGGAGAGGACCGAAGCCGAAGAGGAGTCCCTAGAGATTCCCACGGGTAAGTTGATTTAGCCACCCTTGCACGTAAGATAAATTTTGCGTGAACTCTTTTGATTACTACGGGTGAGGTGACACATGTCCCATAGCAGCAGCCTGCACCAAAAGGACAAGATGCTGCGAGTACTTCTTTGGACGGCATATTGGTCACTCCGCCGAAGTGACACCATTCCGCTTGAACTAATTGAAGATCCTATGCTTACATTGGCAACACTGAAGCAGTTCTAGGACATCTTTAAAGATCTATATAAGTTTTCCATGGTAAGCGTCCTGGACTAGAGATGATTGCCTTTGTCAACTAGATTGATCTTGTCTAATTGTTTCCTTTTGTTGGACCGGAATTGGCCAACCGTTCCAGGAAGAAGTTGGACAAGCTCCGAGCGAGGTGATACTCTGTCAACTGCTTTATCTTGTTTTGATGTACGCGGAAAGTAGTATCTGAACTCGTACGAGTACTTCTTCATCTCCTTTTGCTTGCAGAACTTAATAATATTATAAGAAATAAGGATGATGAGATCACGGACTTGAAGAATCTTGTGTACCATCGTTCAGATGATGCAAAGAAGTTTATTAAAGCGCTCCAAGATGCAAATGTGCAACTCGTAGAGTGTGTGACATAGATCAGGAACATGGCCGCTGAGAAGCAGCTGAAAGATAAAGAACTTGTAGAGCTTAAGAGTGCAATGCAGGTAGTCGTAGATACGGTGGATCCTCTAGAAGAGGGGGTAATCAGCAAGAAGACGCTGCTGGAGCAACTCCATGAAGCCCCACAGAAGATTTCTGGATACATCTCAGAGACCACCAAAACTTATGTAGCGCATATCCTTGGGCTCGTAAAGTCCTACTCGCCGAAGGCCAATCTGAGTCCACTGGCAGATGGCATGGCAGCCGACTGTTCTTAGGAGAAATTCTCAGAATTTGTCGAGGAAGCAAAGCCGGTGGCTCAAAGGTTGATAGATAGCTTGGAGCATGAGTAAACATGATATGTAATCGCTGAACAACCTGCCCGTGTATCCAAACATGTATATATGTTTTATTTGTTGTTGCCTGTTGATATGTTCGATGTGCTTACTAGTAGAGTAATACCAAAAAATCGTAGGACTTAGACAGAGAATGTGGGACGGCCAATAAAGAACTGCTCAGAAGGCCACGTATCTAGAAGTAGTCGATGACCTGGTGTCCAGCGTAAAGTCCCATATAGGGAGAATAAGCGAATCAGGATTTACTCGCACTGTGCGATACTCTGGATTGCTTTTATAGACATGGGAGCCTCTTTGACTTTCTTGCTGTGAAGCAGTCAGAGTTGATTGCAAGCAGTCTTTGCGCTTCGGCTCATAGGGCAAGTGTGAAAGTAGTCGTTCAGAAAGGACTCGTGGCGGCAGCCCCCGAGTACTTCTAGTGATTTAGCGTAGTTAACGTGTTCTTAGTACTCGTGGCCGAAGTCCCCGAGTTCTATAGTCTAGCTTAGAGACAAAAAGTAGTCGTTTGAAGATCAAACCAACTCTTTATTGATAAACATGCTGCACTGCCAATGGCAACTTTGTGTATAAAAGGGCCCTTCATCATCACCAAAGTTACACGACCAGGGTCGTACCGACTGCAAAACTCCGATGGCCAGGAGATACCAAACTCTTGGAACATCGAGCACCTACACCGTTTCTATCACTAGATAACGAGTTGAGCTTGTGCAGCTCTATCTCATCTTGGATGCGATGGAGGACCAAATCACCGATGCTGAAGGACCCCTCCTGTACGTTGCAGTCGTGGAAGCATTGGATGCATTGTAGGTAGCGAGCTAACTGTAACAAGGCGTTGCATCTGACTTCTTCTGTTGAATCAAGCTCCAGATGTCTTGCTTGATCAGCTTCACCTTCTTCATACATCTACAATCTTGGAGACTTCCACATGATGTCCGCAGGGAGGATAGCTTCTGACTCAACGTGAAAAAATGGCGGTTGATTTGTAGCTTTGCTTGGTTGAGTGCGAAGCCCCCAAACAGCTGAGAAGAGCTCATAAATCCACTTGCCCCCCCTTTTTTTGTTGTTCTTGTTGTAGAGTATTTTCTTTAGCCCATCAAGGATTAAGCCGTTGGCACGCTCAATCTGGCCATTGGCCTGCGGGTGAGCAACCGAGACATACTTCACCTCAATAGAGCTATTCTCGCAGAATTCTCAGAACTCATGCGTGTGGAAATTAGATTCTAGATCTATGATGATAGTGTTGGAGAAGCCAAAGCGGTGCCGGATGTCGCAAATGTAGCTGACTACTCGATCCGTAGAGATCTTTGTAATTGGCTTGTACTCGATCCACTTTGTAAACTTGTCGATGGCCACCAACACATGGGTAAAACCTCCTGGCGCCGTAGTCAAAGGCCCAATCATGTCCAGGCCCCAACAAGCGAAAGACCGGGATGGTGGTATGGTGATGATGTTATGCACCGGGGCGTGAGCCTGCCTGCCAAAGAACTGGCAATTGGTACATCGACGAATGAGATCTTCGGCGTCAGCCAAAGCTGTTGGCCAGTAATACCCAGACCTGAATGCTTTCCCGACTAGCGTCCTTGACGCTGCATGATTGCCACAGACTTGTTCATGAATTTCTTGCAGTATTTCTTTGCCTTCCTCAACGAGAATGCACTTAATAAGGACGCTTGTTGATGAACCACGTTTGTATAACTTGTCGTCGACCAGAACATACCCTTTGCTCCGTCGGATGATGCGTGCAGCCTCAGCGCTTTTTTCGTTAACGCCTAGGGGTAGCTTCTGGTCTTTGATGAAGTCGATGAATGGTACCCGCCAGTCAACCTTGATCATCATGACCTCTTTACTAGGTTCTGACGAACCTTGATCAATGATCATAGGATCTGGTTGCCTGATGGACGGGTGATGTAGTTCATGAACGAATACTCGTGGCAGGACTTTTGCTCAATTGGAGCCCAACTTCGAGAGCACGTCAACCCCCACGTTATCATCCCGTGGATGATTTCCAGGCCTGAGAACTTGTTGTCCAATTTGCGTATCTCAGCAACATATGCATCCATGGTTTTTTCGTTGATGTTCCACTCCTTGTTGACTTGTCGGACTACCAGCAAGGAGTCGCCATTGATAAGTAGATGCTTGATGCCAAGACAGACTGCCAGGCGGAACCCATGTAGTAATGCCTTATACTCGGCTTCGTTGTTGGAGACCTTGAATAGTATCTGGAAAACGTATTTGAGCTGTTGGCCTGTTGGAGATATGAAGAGAACTCCTGCTCTGCCACCTCCGAGCTTGAGGGAACCATCAAAGTACATGACCCAATGCTCGGGCATGTTGGCTGAAGCTGCAGCTTGATTTCCTCGCCACTCTGCCATGAAATCGACTAGTGCTTGTGATTTGATGGTGGTGCGAGGTTTGAAGTCAATGCTGAGAGCCCCCAGTTCCACTGCACACTTGGAAATGCGTCCAGTGGCATCCCGATTGTGGAGTATATCCGCCAATGGAAAATTAGTGATAACATAGATCTTGTATTCGTTGAAGCAGTGGCGAAGCTTCCTGGAAGTGATGAGTATAGTGTAGAGAAGTTTTTGAGTTGACGGGTAACGAACCTTAGATTTAGAGAGGACTTCGCTGATGAAATACACCGACCGCTGCACACCAAATGCATAGCCTTCCCCGAGGCGCTCCACCACTAACTGTGTTGATGACGTGAGTAGTCGCGGCAATGTATAGTAGTAGGTTCTCGTCTCGTAATGGAGCCGTGAGGATGGGGGGCGACTGCAGATGATTCTTGAGATCTTCCAGCTCCTGTGCCACCTCCTCTATCCACTGGATTTTGTCTTACTACTTTAGAAGCTTAAAGAAAGGTAATCCTCTATCCCCAAGTCATGAGATGAATCTGTTAAGGGGTTTCATGCACCCTGTGATTTCTGGACATCCTTGATCATCTGTGGAGCTCGCGTGTCTGTGATGGCAGTAATCTTCTCTGGGTTGGCTTCAATTCCTTGGTGACTGATGATGAAACCGAGTGGTTTCCCTTGCAGTGCGCCGAAGACTCACTTGGTTGGGTTGAGCTTCCACCAGAACTTGCACAAGCTGTTGAAGGTTTGCTCGAGGTCGGAGATGAACTCGTCGTGGTTTCTGGTCTTCACGACCCCGTCATCCACGTAAACTTCAACATTGCGATGTAGCTGATCAGCGAGGCAAAGCTGGATGGCTCGCTGATATGTAGCCCCTGCGTTCTTCAGCCCGAAGGACATAGTCTTGTAGGTGTATGCTCCAAACTGGTGATCAACGCTGTCTTGATCTGATCCTCTTCCTTAAGGGCAATATGATGGTAGCCCGAGTAGCAATCAAGGAAAGAGAGTAGGATGCAGCCAGCCGTGAAGTCGATGACTTGGTTGATGCGTGGGAGCGCAAAAGAATCTTTTGGGTAGTGCCTGTTGAGATTGTGTTGTCGATCGAAACCCACCGGCGAGCAGCGACAGGCAACACGAGGAGCCGGGAGGCTTTCGGGACGGCTGGCGGGCCCCGGTCCCTCGGTCAACGGCCCAGCGATCTGGCGCACACCCTGGCTTGGAGTTGCTAGGCGTGCCACCTGATCCTGTACCTGATCAGGAAGGTGTGATTCGTGAAATTCCTGTAAGCACAGATACTTGTAAAGATTAGTCCGAGCCGTGATCGGCTCATTACTCCTCCCCGGTATCGGCTGTAGAGAGCCGATTGCATCGGTACCGGATCGGATCTTCAGGTCAGATAACATATGTATACAATAATAAGATGAAACTCGCTTTAAAGATATTAATCTAATCCAAACTACGACAGCTAAGCCCTCACTACACGATCGGAACATCCTACACGTGATTGAGCCTAACTAATACGCAAAGCATCAGAACGAACAACCCGAACAGAGACCCTAAGAACAGCTAAAGAGCCGATTCCTAAGGAACCCCCTACGCAAGCTAAGATCCGATACTAACATACTGCCGGAACTTTCAACTCGTTTGCAAGGCCTAATCGTGCACATATTGAACTAAATTCCTAATAGATAGAAACTAGCCATAACAGATTGGATCTATCAACATAAACAAAGCAAGGTGTGATCATTACATCCATGGTCGGGCATAATGATCGCGGAGCGCGCAAGAACAATGGACAGGGCAAGATCATAATACAAAAATAACATTGCTCCATGCACGCTATGATAACTAATGCTACTCGCCATCTACAAGGCTTCAGAACGAGCAACATATGAAGCAAACAAGCAAGAGTTCTGCGCCCCCTGATCACGCGAAGCGTGATCAGGGGGCTACATGGCACTTACCCGATGGAAAAAACCCTGGAACAGGGGAGGCGATGCGCCGTGAGTTGTTGATGAATGAATCTCCCTTCTTGTTTATTCATGGTACATATTTATAGTCCGTAGACTTGTTCTCCTTAACTAACCCTAACCAAACACGATACGAATCCTAACTGCCTAAGCCTGAGTTTACACGGCCTTACCGGCCCCAAACACCCGTACGGGACCCGATCTGTAATCCTGCCATCAGCTTTCCCTAGGCCCGTCTTGCTCCTTGGCCCACTTTTGGCCCGTCCAGAATATGGCGATAACACATGCCCCCCTGGTTTCGGCGATGGTAATTCCGAAATCATTTAAAATTACCTCGACCCTTCGGCTTCCGATCCACGCCTTTCCGACTTCCAACCGATACGACTGCTCTGTACCACTCTCCTCGGGAACCGTCACAATGCCGATTCGCTCCACCCCTCGATTTATCTTTATAAACTCTCCTATGGCTACTTCCCCAATCGTCTTCCTCTCGCAGCCATCACCAATTACTCCCTTCCTCTTTTTTACCATGGCCTCTTCCTCTTCTGCCTCCTCCGTTATTTCTTATGAATCCGAATCCTCCCGAGAACCAACTCCGGAGTATGATCCGATCGCCGCCTACGAAGCCCGTGCTCCCCTGCATTGGGATGAAGAGGAGTGGGACTTCCGTTACCAGTCAGAGGATGATGAATCCCTGACTGATGGCGAGGATCTCGCACTCCTCCTCGGAGCCGAGCTGGAGGAGGATGAAGACGACGCGTCTTGGGGGGAAGACCTTTCTTCCTCGGAGGAACGAGCCGATTCCTTCTCCTCCGAAGAAGATCCGATGGCAGGTACCTTCCTTCTTAGCGGGTCATCGGATGATTCTTCCGACAGCAGCGAAGGAGCCGAAGGCGACGACAACTTCACCAGCAACGATAGCGGGGACGACAACGACAGTGGCAGCGACACCGGCGACAGTGGCCCAAGCATTGCTCCATCACCCAAGCGCCGCAAGACCTCCGGCGTGTACTGGTGGTAGACTGTAGTGTCCTTATTAGGCCATCTTTAGGAGCAGTTATCTCCTCTTTTGTATTTGCTGTCTCGCTGTTAATAGAATTTTCTTTTGTACTGGCAACTCTTCTTAGGCGCAATCATCTGTCTCAAGAGCCGATGGCAACGCATCGGCTTCAGAATATACCGATCCGGATCTGAAATGACCCTTCAATTTACTTTACCCTTCCACTGGCCTTTCACCTGACACAAATCTCCAAGGATTCTGGGATCCAGATCAACTCTGATCCCCTTTGCTCACAAACCCTAACCGCAAGATCCCCTCTGGCCCTTGAAACACATATCCGATCTCGCGCCGCCAAACCTAGATCCGCCCTCCAGGATCTCGATTCAAGATTCCCGATGGCAGAGTCTTCGCGCACCGCCGCCGATGTCTTTGGTCTGAAGGTGAACTCCGACCCCCCATTAATTTAACACAGCATCTGCAAGTTTTACTGCGCGGTTGATTAATTCCCCCTTCGGCAATCTTGTTTTTCTTGGGATTTTTTCAGGCTTCCGATATCTTCTTGCCGCACCCTTCTTCCCCCAATTCTTTCTGCCTTGGGCCTCGTTCCTATGAGAAACCCATAGATTTGATTTCATGTGAAGCCAATTGAATCCCCTTTGTGAGTCAGGATATAGACCTTGAATCTTGGTCGGACAGCCTCCGCGCTTGGCCAAATCCACCTGAAAACTGGATAGTTTGGTACAACAGAGTAGCGAGCGCCTACCAGCCCTTATGGGAATCCATCGGGATAGCCGATGCTCTGTCTCTGTCTCTCTCTCCCCTTGAAAAAGACGAGAACCTTCTGAAGACCATCGGCTATTTCTGGTCTGACGCCTTGAATTGTTTTCTCTTCGGGCACAGCCCATTATCACCAACATTGCTAGATGTTATGATGATTACCGGTTTGGACATATCATCAACCTGCCCCTCTGCTTACAGCCTCCCTGTGGTCCCTTATAAACTGTCATCCAAAACCGAGTGCACTAACTGGAGCACATACTTGAGCCAACACCAGAAAAGCAAGGGCCCTGTATCTGAGAAGGAGCACACAGCCTTTCTGAACCTATGGCTCGAACATTTCCTCTTCTGTGGCCCTTCTCTTGCTCCAACCAAGAACTACCTATCCTTGGCTTATGAACTGGCCAGGGGTCAATCTGTTGGCCTTGGTAGGCTATTTCTCGGGGAACTTTACAGATATCTCCATTTGATGACTTCTAGCCTTCTTTCTCAGAAGAAAATCAGGACCGGTGGCCCATGGTGGTTTATCCAGTTGTGGGCTCGTCTTTATTTCCAAAGTTCTGACCCTGATTTCCCTTCCTTAGTCGACAATTCCTTCCCTGATCTGAGTGGGAGACAGATTAGGTGCACTAGTTTTGGGCAGGCCTTGTATGGTCTCCCTGGCGGGAAACTGAATCCTTTAGATGCTTCCCGTTGGTTCAAGATCTTCTATAAAGGCCTTGACAACCCAGACTTCCTTCCTTATGCCGATTCTGAGCTCTTTGAGAACCCGGCTACCTTCCGATTAGCCGACATTGCCTATGATGCTGACACCAGGCGCCTTTACTCTATCATGGTTCGGCCCTGTCTTCTCCCGGTTGGCATGAGTACCTCTAACCGGATTCTCAAGCCTGGTTATGAGTTTTATCAGCCGGTCGTAGCAGCCCGGCAGTTTGGCCTTGCGCAGGTGCCTCCCCACTTCCTTCTCCATTCGTTGACATCAAGCAGGGTGGACCTTCCTGACGCCTTGACCACCCAAAGGTGCTACAGCCTGTTCGCCGACCTCCCCTTATCTGTTCCCGCCAATCTTTCCTTTACTTCTTCGGTCGTCGGCTTCGAGGGATGGTGGTCAATGTGGACAACTCACGTTTTCCGGAGAGCTCTGGGCCCAATGCTGCAGCAAATCCATCCTGAGTACGATATCCCCGCCGGAGAGGTATCGTCTTTAATCGACATCTCTTCTCTTAACTCTTACTGGGCTCCTCTTGAATCCTTTTCCTGTTTCTGCAGCGAGAAGACGGCCCAGAGCCGATGAACGACGATGGATCGCCTTTTTGCTTTCTGGCGGTTGCTCCTGTGGTCCTCTTCGGCAAGAATGCGCCTCCTCCATCAAAAAGCGTGATGCAGATTCAGCCGAGCGCCGTTAAATTGACTCCCAAGCGGAAACGACTCTCAGAGGCCGTTGCCCCCCAAGCTTGCGCTAAGACGAGGAAGACTCTTGTCAGAAAGGTCCGGAAGGAAATTACATCGTCCTCTCCTGTTCCGCCATCTCCAGTCGTCGCCCAGGTTTGGCCCCTCCTCTCGCTTTGCAATCGGACCTTTGTTCATGTCTCCTTTAACGGCACACTCTTCTCCTGCAGCCTGCCGTTGTAGAAGTCTCCAGCGAGGAGGAGCCCCCATACCAGAAAGGTTCATCTTCAGAGGCGCCAGAGGACGTGAATGCGCCTATCAGGGCCCTGTTTGCTCTCCGTGATCCGGGCGCAACCACCTTGGAGGATCCTTCTGCGTCGACTGTTGTCCCAGCTGCCTTACCAAGCCCGCAAGCGCCGATCGTGACTTCATCCCCTGCTGGCCCCTGTTTGGAAGGACCCTCCGCTGCTTCGGCTACTGCTGTCACACCCGGTTTTTAAAGACAAAACCGAATGCATAACTATATGTATGCCAGGATCAAGTTCCATACATATAGTGACTTCATTAGTGAATAATCAGCAACAGTATCACGAAAAGAGAATTAAAAGACTATAAAGATTATCAGAGTTATACAGCTTATCCTGGAAACGAAGACTCCAAACTTCACAGGCAATCGACCGGGGGTTGCGCAAGCCTAGAACTCAGCATCATCTTCAAAAGACTTCACATCACTTTCTCCTCTGAGCAGTAATTATAACAAGCGTGAGTACACTTATGGTTGGTACTCAGCAAGTGTTGGGAAATATATGACATGAAGGCCAAAAATCAAGGAAAGGCTGACTGGCTTACTGCGATAAGCAATTTTAGTTGGTCAAGTTTTATTAGCACCTGATTACTAAGGTATAAGTTTATACCAAAACCCACATTAAAAGAGATAGAAGAGATACAGCATAAGCATAACCATAACCATAAACATGGTCCACATAACCATGATCCACGATTTAATTCATCTTCAAGTTCAATTATCATGTGAGGGTCCAAGCCGCTCTTAACCGTGAGCACGGCTGATATATCAGTTTTCACTCTGCAGAGGTTGTACACTTTACCCACAGCTCGTGTTTCCCTTTATGCCCGGGTTTGCAAGGCCCTTAAACACTTCCGAGGTGAGTGGCAGGGATTCACTACGAGGCCTTTACAAAGATTCCCTAACTCATGATAATCCGCTAAGGTTTCAAGTCAAAGCGGTCATAACCCTCCCTATTGAGGAAAATACCTTAGCCAAGGTTCACATAGCTATGTGCCTCAAAGGACCGAGCTATACCCCGTCAATGCAACCCCTCTTGCCCTTTCGGTAAGATCATCACAAGCTAAGGTTTCTAATTAATTAGCCAAGACCAGAGCCATATAGTACTGTGGTTGTACTGTTTTCCTGGGTGGTTCTCCATGTTCCGATTAAACATATAATCTTGTGATTAACAACACAAAGAGCATGAACATGGATAAAACAGGTGTAGCATCATCATTATCATCATCATGGTTATATATTACTCCCGAACCGGAACCAGTTATAGCAACTAAGCAATAGCTACCCAACAATAAAGACAAAACCCAGGTTGACAAGGAATGATCATAAAGACTAGGCATATCCTTAATTAGGATCCATCAAAATTAAGACACATGCATGCATAAAGAAAAAGTTATATTTATGGTGATTATTAGGACAAAAGCATGATCAAGGAAACACTTGCCTTTCTTTTAGAGAATAGCTGCTCAGAGTCTTCAATTCTTGTTCTTGAATCTCTAAATCTTCAAAGTTCTTCGATCGCACTCCTTCTAACGTCACACAAGCAACGGGCCCAAAACATACAAGCAAGCAAACAAACAAGAACGACTAAGAATAGATACAACAAACAAAAGAAAAGCTTTACAAGAGCGAACTAAAGGATAAGGCTCGCTGCTACGGTCACGAGGGCGAAAGGAACGCGGAAAACGGAGCTAGGGTTGAAAAGATACAGCTATCGGGAGATTTATATTATAAACGAAATAAAAGAACTATAGGCTTTCATTTATTTTAATCCAGAAAACTAATGTAAAAGATATTCAAAAGAGAATATCCCTAATTATAATTAACTCATATTATATTTGCATTTATAAAGGCGAAGTAGAACTTAGTCAAATTTTATATACAATTCTCTATGTACAAATTACACTAATTAAATAATTAATTAGAAAAGAAAACTTGTGAGAACATCTAGACGCATAACTTTATGATTCGTGTTGAACTAAACAAATTAAATTACAAACATATTTAAGTTGATATTAATCAAATTAACATTAATTATGAAAACCGGAGAAAAGACTTAATTGGATTTTATTTCGGAAAACTAGATGAGAGGGTATTATTCAAATTAAATTGATATCTAATTTTAAAAACAGAAATTATGGTACAACAACACTGCTAAACGATAGCTTAGGGTTTTAGAAGACTAACGCAAAAAGAACGGATCGAAACGGATCTAAAACGCGGAAACTACGCATAAAACAAGGCTGAAGGACCTATACGCAATTAACTATAGACTTTAAGGGTTAGCTGAAAAGAAATACAAGACACAGAAAATAGTGCTTGCAAAACATGAAAAGATTAGGGTTAGATCTGAAAAATTCCATGGTGGGGCTGGATTGAAAAGATGGAAAAGATATAGGGGGTTTTCTGCAAAATCTGCAAGACACAGGAAGAATAGGAAAATTACATCTTTCTCCAGGGACTGGATTGCAAAAGCTCGAGTTTCCTCCATGGCTGCTGCACGGGAGCTTCCTGCCGGCCAAAATTGGAGCGATTTAGACCATGGGAGAGCACGGGAATTGGGGGAAAAGAAAGAGGAGAGGGAGGGGGTTCGATTCCATGCCTTACCCGCAGCGAAGATGCATCGTGGTGATCGAATTTCGCGGAGGAAGTTGCAGAGGCGGGTCTGTTCTGTTCCTGAGCGATTCTGTGCGGTTTCTGTTCTGTTCGTTGTGTCACCTGGGCATCAGGGGGCGGGGCAAGGGTGGCGCACAAGGGAAGGCAGGGCGCTCAGGTGACGCGCACGGGCACAGGAGCATGCAGGAGAGGGAGGGGCGGCGCTAGGCGGGTCTGGGCGCACAAGATGCAGAAAGACGACATCCTGGTGGTGCGCTGGGCGATGCAGGGATGCGAGGAGGAAGACGCGCTGCAGGGCACGGTGGCTCGGTGCAGAAGAAGTAGGGCGCGATGGCTGCGGTCCTCCGGATGGTGCGCACGGCACATGGGCGGCGTCCAGGGCAGCAGAGGCTCGGGCTGGCGGAACGCGGCGTCCTGGCGGCGTTTGCATGCGAGCAGGAGAGGAACGGGAGGGGGGCCTGGGCGCTCGGTGATGCAGGAAACAGGGAGGAGGCGACGGCGGCATGGTAGGGTACAGGCCTGAGGGTTTTGGCTCGGCCTTTATAGGGGTGCTGTGCGGGGAGTCCGAGCTCTCCCGGTGCACAGGTTGGGCCTGAACAGAAAACGAAACCGGAAAAGAAGATGACAAGTGGGGCCGTGATGTCGTAGAGAAGGATCAGGGAAAGGAGCGACTGTCTGCAGGAACTCGGGGGTGATGCAGAAGGAAGGTCGCACGGGCGCAACGGTTCGGGCGCTCGGCCTTGCGAGCAGGAGGGTCGCGCAGTCTCAGCGCTCGAGACTTCTATCATGGGCACACGGTCTCGCAAGCAGCGGCGGCGCTGCGAGCGCGAGCTCGGGTGAAGGCTGAACAGGGAAAGCGAGCTGACAGTGCTGGTTAAATGTGAACCATTTATTCGGAAGCGCGAAAAGACAAGGAAAAGATCAGGCCGAGTCATTGGGGCTGATGATGATCAAACATCGTCGGAAAAACACCGAAGACGTGCCACGAGATGTCATTTTGAAGCATGACTTGATCGGGGGAAACGGTTAGAGGATCGTGAGCTCGACGGAACTTCTTAATGATTCGGAGAGGATAAGGTTAAAAGGATATACAACAAAGATACGGCTCGGTCCGACTGCGATGAAAATCAAAATAGAAATATTTTCTAGAACATATTTTTAAGTTCAAAATAAATCTGGAAAAGTCCAGATAAATATTTCAAACCAAGAAAAAAAATATATCCGGAAGAATCCCAAAAATTTCCGAGAAAACTCAGGAGGTAATTTGGGTCACGAGGATTCCAAATAAAATATTTGGGACTCATGAAAAAGAATTTTAGAGCTTTCCAAGTATTAAAATAAATGGTTCTAGCTCTAGGATAAATAGAATAATTGCTAGAAAAATCTTTAAAATTCTCGGAAAATCCTATTGATAGATGAACACATTGTAAAAGATAGTCACATCCTAAAATTGAATATTTTAGGGTGTGACAACTGCCAATTCCCCTGCACGAGAGGTACGTCCCGCGGAGTCGACTGCCATCTCATCGGCCATCCCTCTCGCAGAGCCGACTGTTGCCCTGTCGGCTGTTGCCTCTTCTTCCGAGGGTACGGTTCAGATGGCCTCTGCTGCCATCGTTCATCTTCCGGAAAGGGTGCACCCCCGGGAGTCGATCGCCCCTTCGTTGGCCATCGCTACTTCCTTCTCAGGACAGGTATGGCTTTTTTTCTTTTCCTTCGCAATTGCTTTGGTCTCCTCCCGCGATACTTTGCTTACCCTCTTCTCCTCCAGAACCTGGATCTTTCAGAACTCCTTGCGTTTGATCCCGCCACGATTGGGTCGACCATATTGGAAGCCGACGACTCTCCCTCAGGCCTGCCCAGCACTGCCGATCGGCTCCTCCGCGTGAAGGAGCTTCTGTTGGGTCCGATCCCCGTCCTGATTCAAGATTCCAGTGCAGTTAAGAAGATCCTTGACGAGGTCAGCTCCCAGCTCCCGGTGAGTCTCCAGGCCAAGCTCTTGCCGGCCGGATACCTTTCTTCCTTCCAAGCAAAAGTGGCAGAAGCTCGCCGCAGGATCGAGACTCGGCGTTCCCAATCACTCCTAAGGACCATCATCGCTGAGATGTGTCAGTCGATCAACAAGAAGAAGGCCGCACTCGACGCGAAAGTTGACACGTCTGCTTCTGCCCATCGGCTTTGACTTTTGGAGAAAGAGCTGGAAGATCTTGAAGCCAAAGTCCAGGCCACCAAGCAGCGCATCCAGGAGGAGAAGGATCTCATTGCGGGTTCTAAGCAGGAGGCGGGAGCTTTGACTTCCGAGCTGAAGGCGGACTTAGCCGAGCTGGGCAACTTGAGCAAACAAGTGGTGTCGGGGGCGGACAAAGATGATGAGGCGGTATTTGCTGAGGTCGACCGTATCCGCCTTGATGCTATCGCTGCTATAGACGCCTTCCTTCAGTAGTTCTGTTTAGGATAAACTTTGTATCTTTATGTAGCGAACCTAAAGTCGATGGTGACACATCGGCTGTCTGATAATTTGTGATGCTTTGATTGCCATAAGCGAAAACTTCTAAAGTCGATGGCACCGCATAGGCTGTTCTAACGCTTTCTGTTATTGTACGGGCCGATTAGCGCTCATCGGCCTTTTTCCCGTTTTCCTGTCCTGCCAACGCTAACGTCGTCGACTCAGCCTTCACCCCCCTTCTTAGCCTGTTGGTTGCATCGGCTTCTTGCCTGATGGGTGCCATCGGCTTTACTGTTCGTCAGCCCACATACTTGGGAAATATTTCTTTAGGTGTTGGCCGTTTTACTGTTCGTCAGCCCACATACTTGGGAAATATTTCTTTAGGTGTTGGCCGTTGACTGCTACTGGGAACTTGACGCCGTCCAATTCTTCAAGCATGTATGCGTTCCCGGGTAGGGCCTGGTCAACCCTGTACGGTCCATGCCAGTTTGGGGACCACTTGCCATATGCTGCATCTTTGGTTCCCAACGGTAATACTGCTTCCCAAACCAAGTCTCCTACCTGAAATTCCTTTGGCTTGACCTTTTTGTTATACGCACGGGCTACTTTAGCCTTATTCTCCTTAATCTTCTCTAATGACCATAGCCTGAGTTCCGTGAGGTCCTCCACATTATCACTCATCAGAGTCGCATATTCTTCAGCGGACAGGTCATTCTGGAATTCTATGCGCCTGGACCCGGCTGTAACCTCCCACGGTAACACGGCTTCCTGGCCGTAGACCAAATGATAGGGGGAAGTTTTTGTTGCCCCATGACAAGATATACGGTATGCCCATAATGCTTCCGATAAGACTTCGTGCCAGCGTCTGGGGTATTCATCGATCTTCCTCTTGATCAACTTGATGAGGCTCTGGTTGGATGCTTCGGCTTGCCCATTCGCCTGGGCGTAATAAGGAGACGACCTAATCAGCTTGATACCCATATCGGTAGCGAACTTCTTAAATTCTTCTGAAATAAAGACCGAGCCACCATCTGTTGTTATAGTCTGTGGAATCCCAAATCTGTGAATAACATGTTCTTTGACGAACTGAATCACATCTTTGGATGCTACTGACTTCATTGGAACAGCTTCTACCCATTTGGTAAAATAATCTGTGATAGCTATGATGAACTGATGACCCTTGCTAGACGGAGGATTGATTTTGCCGATCATGTCCATGCCCCAGCCTCTGAACGGCCACGGTTTAACAATGGGATTCATTACTGACGCTGGCACCATCTGGATTTTTTCGAATCTCTGGCATGCCTGACACCCTTTATAATACTTAAAACAATCTTCCAGCATGGTGGGCCAGTAGTATCCTGACCGCCTGATTAGCCACTTCATCTTGTGAGCTGACTGATGAGTCCCGCACGTTCCTTCGTGAACTTCATGCAAGAGCCGATTGGACTCGGTTGGCCCTAGACATTTGAGCAACAGCCCTTCCAAAGTCCTGTAAAACATATCATCTCCTATTAGGACGTACCTCATGGCTTTATACCGTATCTTCCTGGGTGCCCCCCGAGCCGAATCCTTCAAGTAGTTGAAGATATCGGCTCTCCAATCTCCCTGGTCCAGGAAGTATACTTGATGTCTGGGCCCATCGGCTTTGTATCCTGAAGCCAGCTGCGCGAGATCATTGGCCTCTGCATTCTGAGCTCTGGGTATCCAATAAAAATTTATATACCTGAACTGGGCTATCAGTTCCTGGCATTGCACCCACAATGGGAATAACAACTCACTTTCACACCTGTAGTCCTCGATGAGTTGGGAAATTACCAATTTGGAGTCTCCGAAGACCTCCACAGCTTCGGCTCCGGCTTCCAGAAGCAATTCCATGCCTTTACGCACCGCCTCATACTCTGCAAGGTTATTAGTACAAGTGGCCAGTAACCCAATTGAGAAAGAGTATGTTGCCCCCCGGGGCGATACGAGCAAGATGCCGATTCCACATCCATCTCCACAAACGGATCCATCGAAGTACATGGCCCAGGCTCGTACGGAAAGCGCTGCTATGTTGGTATTAACCCTCTCAGCAATGAGGTCTGCCAATGCTTGCCCTTTAACTGCCTTCGCAGGTTGATATCGGATGTCGAATTCGGATAACGCAAACATCCATTTTCCTAATCGGCCTTTCAACACAGGAGCCGATAGCATATGCTTTATAACATCCGATTTGCAGATGATGATTACCTCAGCCGATAGCAGGATGTGACGAAGTTTGGTGCATGTAAAAAATAAACAAAGGCAAAGTTTTTCCATGTCGGAGTACCTTGTTTCGGCGTCCAACATCCTTCTACTGAGATAAAACACCACCCTCTCCTTGCCATCGTATAATTGTACTACCACCGAAGCAATTGAGGTGTCACCGACCGATAAATATATGTAAAATGGCCTGTCTTGCTGTGGCGGCATCAACACAGGTGGTCTCGACAAATAGTCTTTGATTTCTTCGAATGCCCGTTGTTGTTCTGCCCCCCAGCGGAACTCTTCATTGGTTTTGATTTTTACCAATTCCATAAAGGGTTCAATCCGCCCAGATAAGTTAGAAATAAACCTCCTGACGAAGTTAATTTTGCCAATAAGTTGTTGGAGCTCCTTCTTGTTAGTGGGCGGCACCATAGTGCGCACGGCCTCCTGACTTTTTAGGCCGATCTCTATTCCTCTTTCATGGACCAGGAAACCCAAGAACTGCCCAGCTGTTACACCAAAAGTGCATTTTTTTGGATTCATCCTGAGCCCGAATCTTCTGGTTCGTTCCAAAACTTGCCGTAGATCGTCTAGGTGCCCTTCAACCGATGCTGACTTGACCACGACGTCATCGATGTAGATTTCTACCAGATTGCCGATTAAGTCATGGAAGATGTGGTTCATGGCACGCTGATACGTTGCCCCGGCATTTTTTAATCCGAAGGTCATAACCACGTACTCGAACAGTCCCACCGCTCCGGGTACTCTGAACGCCGTTTTGTGTATGTCTTCAGGAGCCATGAAAATCTGATTGTACCCAGCATTGCCATCCATAAAGCTCAAAATCTTGTGGCCGGCAGCCGCGTTGATCAATATTTCTGCCACAGGCATCGGATATTCGTCCTTCGGAGTGGCCCTATTAAGATCTCTGAAATCCACGCAAACCCGCCACCGGCCATCTTTCTTCTGCACGGGTACAACACTTGAAATCCACTCAGCATATCTGCAAGCCCTGATAAACCCGGCTTCTATCATTTTCTCTATCTCTTTTTTTACTTCAACCAAGACATCGTCTTTCATCTGACGTATCCGCTGTTGGAACGGTCGAAATCCACTTTTGAGAGGGAGCCGATGCTCCACTATGCTCCTATCGAGCCCAGGCATCTCTGTATAATCCCAGGCGAAGCAATCGGCATACTCCTTCAATAGAGTTATCATCGGCTCTCGCAATGACGGATGCAGTTTCTTACTAATGAACGTTGGCCGCGGCTTATCCCCGGGACCAATATCGATCTCTTCAAGTTCATCAGCCGATGTGAAGCCATACCCTAGCTTCCCGTCCTCCGTTAGATCAATGCTGTAAATCGGAAAAGAAGATAACAAAACGATCTCCAGCCTATCGGTGGTATCGGCCGATACACATATCTCACTATTTTCCAAGTGTTTAAGAAAAGAATCAGGCCGGCTGTCGAAGCCGGCCATCTCATAACAGCTACGTAAAACACTTGCCACCAAAAATTTATTTTTTTGGGGCCGATTGCACGAATCGGCCTCCATGGGTACATCATTGCGACTTCCTTCATGCAACTCTTCTACTCTGTAAGGCCAGTGGATAAGACCAGCCTCACTCCGTTTTTTGTAGCCTCGATGCGGTCGCACCCTTCTAAGCTTATCCCTGAAATCGGCTCTTGGTCCTCCGCATCCCAGATATTCATGGCAGCATGTGAAATCTCGATTGAGTCGTCTGCCTGGACTACCTCCACTTCGTCTCCATCCCATTGGATCAAACATTGATGCATTGTTGAGGGGATACAACAGTTGGTGTGGATCCAGTCCCTGCCAAGTAAGATATTGTACGTGCTTTTGCTGTTGACGACGAAGAAGGAAGTCGGGACGGTCTTACTCCCGATGGTGAGATCCACACTGAGGACGCCCTGCGCTTCTGAAGTTTGCCCGTTAAAGTCACTTAACGTGACATTAGTCTTGATCAAGTCTCCAGTGGATCGCCCCAATCGGCGCAGAACTGAATACGGCATAATGTTGACTGCCGCTCCCGTATCCACCAGCATTTTATTAACGGGCTGACCATTGATATACCCTTTGAGATACAATGCCTTCAAGTGCTTGTAATTCTTGGCTTGCGGCTTCTCGAATATCACCGGTCGTGGTCCCAAATCAAGCTGGGCTACAGATGGCTCCTCGTAGGTCCGAGCATGAAATTCTGCAGGAAGCACAAAAACCATGTGTGTATCAGCCGATACCTTCTTCTCGGCTATTGTTGACTTAGGCCGCCATTCTTTCCTTGAGGCATGCGGCTTCTTTTCCTGCTCATAACGAATTTGTTCTGCCAGATCCGGTCGCGCTTTTCTCAATGTCTCGATGTATCTGGCCTCGGCTTCCTCCAAGCTCCGTAGCCTCTGAACCCGACGCTTCTGCGAACGATTTAATCCATCCGGGCACCAACGTGGGCGATGATACCTATCCTCCTCTTCATCTTCTCTTCGTAGTGGTTGAACCCGCTGTTGCTGAGTTGGCACAGGTCCTAATCGCCCAAAAACCGATTCCCTTGCCTCCGTCTTCATAGGTGCACATTCTGGACAGTCCTTAACAGTAGGCAATCGGCTCATACCGGAATCCCAACAGTACCTGAAGAATGGACAGTGCCAATGATCACGAGCATCCTCATGCTTCTTCAAACGCTTTCCGGTGCGATGCTCATATTCTTCGTCTTCAGACTCCCGCCGGAGGCGCTTCTGGTACTGATACTCGTATTTCCTGAGAAGGTCAGAAGAAGTTGGACGTTGATTCCTGACATACCTTACTCGCTCTTCCGTAACATATTCTTTTTTCGCTTTTTGGGGCCGATTGCTGGAATCAGCCTCTTTATTGTTAACCTGGCGTCGCGATGCCATTCCTGCCATGTTTATGCCGAGCGCGAAGTCCAGCTGCCGCCTTGCAGACCGGTCATTTTGTTCCACCACGTTTACACCAGCAAAGGGCTGAGTGTCTACCTTCATGGCAGTCTTCCCCAAGATCAATCGGCCCTGCTCAATAGCCGATTGTATTTGCCGACGGAGCTCCTTGCAGTCATTCGTGCCGTGGGTAAAGGAATCATGCCATTTGCAATATGATCTTCCTTTCAACTCCTGTACGGTGGGAAGTTTATGTCCCTCTGGAAACTTCAACTGCTTTTCTTTTAATAATAAGTCGAAAATTTGTTCGACTTTACTCACATCAAAGTCGAATCCTTTTGCAGGACCAGTTTGCTTCAGCCACTTACAAGGCACAGGGTTCGCGCCACGAGCCCACTCTGCAACCGATACCTCCATGTCTTCTTCAGAGTCATCGGCTTCCTCCGTGTCAGCTACCGCCACCTGACGCTTAAATTTATCTTGGTATAACTCAGGATGACGCTGCTCATACGTCGACAGTTTCTGGACCAGATGCGCCAAAGAGGTGAATTCCAGTTGAAAAGCCAGATCTCTGATCGGCTTTAATAATCCCACCGATGCTAATTCGACAGCTTCTTTTTCTGAGATTCGCGTTGAATAGCACCTGTTCTTCATTTCTCTGAAGCGTCGAATGAACTCTGCTACAGTCTCTCCACGCTTCTGTCAGAGCTGTGCCAGGTCGGCAATTCCTGCTTCCGCGGCTTCTGAATGATACTGAATATGAAATTGTTCTTCCAGTTGCTTCCAGGTGCGGATGGAATCAGGACTCAATGATGTATACCATCCAAAGGCTGGTCCTGTGAGCGACTGCGAGAAGAACCTTACTCGCAACGGGTCTGACACAGAAATCATACCCAGCTGAGCTAAATATCGGCTCACATGCTCGATGGAGCTGGATCCTTCTGCCCCACTGAATTTGGTGAACTCGGGGAGCCGATACTTGGGTGGTAGTGGGATTAAATCATAATCTCCTGGATACGGCTTAGTATAGCCGATTGCCCTCCTCTTTGGTAAGATGCCGAACTGATCCCTAAGGATAGCGCTGATTTGATCCGCTGTTTGTGACCCAGGGGCCGAGTGCATATTGTCATGACTTGGCCTGGTAGCATAGGTCGCTAGCCACGCTTGTTTATCTGCGTCGGCTCCAGAAACTCCCCCAACTGTCTTCTGTACAGGATGTACCGGATTATTACTGTCCGGTATATACATACACACATAACCATGTGGGATCTCCTTAGGTGGCTCGCTGAAAAACTGGTGATCCATGGGATCACCACCTTCTTTATAAACTACATAAGCTGGAGCACCATGGGACTCTGCAGCTACAAGTGTATATGGTAGTGGTGGTCTGGTTTGGAACGGCAATTCTCCTCTATGACTTCCCAAGGTAGGTCCAGTTGGGGAATGTTGATGCTTCATAATCTCCTGGACCACACGCAGGGCCACACGCTCAAAAGCATTAACCAAACTTTCCGAATGTCGGTGCAATGAATGAGCCACCGCATAATTCACTTCCTGCCGCAGCGCTCTAGTACGATCTTCAGACGGAATGGATAAATCCACCCCATCAAGAGCACCTTCAGGTGAAAATCCCTTCCACCTGACACCATGGTTGCGAGTCCTTTCGAAAGAGCCGATGAGATCGGCTTCGAACTGAGTCTTGATTTCGTCATACCTCTGCTTGTGTTCAGCAGAGAGCTCGTCGTAAGTAATCGGATCTTCCCTTGCCATCCTGTTGATCACCGCTAACGGAGTCGACGAAGACGACGGAGTCGATGAAGATGATGCCGATGACGATGACGAAGTCGATGAAGAAGGTCCCACTGGGCGTGCCAGAATGTGTTGTCGATCGAAACCCACCGGCGAGCAGCGACAGGCAACACGAGGAGCCGGGAGGCTTCCGGGACGGCTGGCGGGCCCCGGTCCCTCGGTCAACGGCCCAGCGATCTGGCGCACACCCTGGCTTGGAGTTGCTAGGCGTGCCACCTGATCCTGTACCTGATCAGGAAGGTGTGATTCGTGAAATTCCTGTAAGCACAGATACTTGTAAAGATTAGTCCGAGCCGTGATCGGCTCATTACTCCTCCCCGGTATCGGCTGTAGAGAGCCGATTGCATCGGTACCGGATCGGATCTTCAGGTCAGATAACATATGTATACAATAATAAGATGAAACTCGCTTTAAAGATATTAATCTAATCCAAACTACGACAGCTAAGCCCTCACTACACGATCGGAACATCCTACACGTGATTGAGCCTAACTAATACGCAAAGCATCAGAACGAACAACCCGAACAGAGACCCTAAGAACAGCTAAAGAGCCGATTCCTAAGGAACCCCCTACGCAAGCTAAGATCCGATACTAACATACTGCCGGAACTTTCAACTCGTTTGCAAGGCCTAATCGTGCACATATTGAACTAAATTCCTAATAGATAGAAACTAGCCATAACAGATTGGATCTATCAACATAAACAAAGCAAGGTGTGATCATTACATCCATGGTCGGGCATAATGATCGCGGAGCGCGCAAGAACAATGGACAGGGCAAGATCATAATACAAAAATAACATTGCTCCATGCACGCTATGATAACTAATGCTACTCGCCATCTACAAGGCTTCAGAACGAGCAACATATGAAGCAAACAAGCAAGAGTTCTGCGCCCCCTGATCACGCGAAGCGTGATCAGGGGGCTACATGGCACTTACCCGATGGAAAAAACCCTGGAACAGGGGAGGCGATGCGCCGTGAGTTGTTGATGAATGAATCTCCCTTCTTGTTTATTCATGGTACATATTTATAGTCCGTAGACTTGTTCTCCTTAACTAACCCTAACCAAACACGATACGAATCCTAACTGCCTAAGCCTGAGTTTACACGGCCTTACCGGCCCCAAACACCCGTACGGGACCCGATCTGTAATCCTGCCATCAGCTTTCCCTAGGCCCGTCTTGCTCCTTGGCCCACTTTTGGCCCGTCCAGAATATGGCGATAACAGATTGGTATAATCCACACACATCCTCCATTCATTATTATTCTTTTTCAAAATGAGTACAAGGTTAGCTAGCCACTCTAAGTGGTAGACTTCTTTGATAAAACCAGCCGCGAGTAGTTTTGTTAACTCTTTTTTGATGGCCTCCCTCTTGTTGAGGGAGAACCGGCGTAGTCATTGCTTCTTGGGGTTGGCTTTCGGATCGACTTTTAGACAATGCTTGATCAACTCCTTGGGCACCCCTAGCATATCTGCTGGTTTCCATGCAAATATATCTTGGTAAGCCCTAAGGAAGTCGACAAGCGTGAGTTCCTATTTTTCATCCAGCCCATCACTGATGAGTGCTATCTTAGATGAATCGCCCTCCTGCAGTTGGATGGTCTTTACGCCGACGTTGTTGGTGTTAGGCTTCACCGTCGACTGACCCAGTTTCTTCTATGGAGGTATAGCTGGAATCACCATCTCCGACTAGGAGAGCTGTTGTGCAGTCGCGAAAACTTCAGATGAAGGTTTTGGCACGCCTGTAGTTGAGGCGTACTCGATTGCCTCTTGATCGCAGTCGCATGACTTCTTTAAGTCGCCAAGGAAAGTGAGTACCCCTATCTTGCCCGGCATCTTGAGAAGTAGGTAGACATAATGGCATATGGCTATGAATTTGGCTAGAGCAGGTCTACCGAGGATGGCGTGGTATAAGGACTCAAAATTTGCCACCTCAAACTTGATGTACTCCGTATGGTAGTTTCATTTGTCCCAAAGGTAACCGGCAGTGTTACCGAACCAATCAGTGTAGCCACGTTTCCTAGAACGATGCCGTAGAATGGAGCCTTGCTTGGGGTGACAATCTTGGAGATGTCGAGCCCCATCTTCTTCAAAGTACTCGTGAAGAGCAGGTTGAGGCCGCTCCCACCATTGATGAGTACTCGGGTTAGCTGTGAGCCGGCCACTACAGGATCCAGAACAAGCGGGAATTTTCCCAGCTCGAGAAGCTGGTCCACTGATCCTCTCGAGAGAAAGAAATCGGGACCTCGCTGTATCTGAAGGGCCGCCTTATGGTTGGCTCGATAGATAAGATCTCGCGCAGAGTAAGCTTCTGCGCGCGCTTGGTTGGGAAGCCGCCGTCACTGTCAAAGCAAACATTGACGACATTCTTGGGATCTTGATATCCCTGGGCCCCCGACTTGTCTTCCTTGCCCTTTCTCAGATCAGGGAGAGGTGCGTTGAGAGGCTTGTGGAGGCTGATGCACTAGAAGAGTCTGTGCTTGGACTTTAGGTGCATGAGGTATTGCTAGTGCAGGATCTTCTCGAACTGATCCTGTTGGTTCCCCGACTTCTTGCCACGCGGGTTGTGCTCTACAGCCGTGACTTCATGGTCTGCCTTGCACTTTCAAGAGGGTTCTGAGTAGTTCTGCTGGCTTTTGTCAGAGCGGTTGCCGTTGTTGCGCTTGTTGTTGTTGTGCTTGGGGAAGCTCTCGTTCTCCTTGTCCTCCTAGTCGGCCCATCGCTGCATCATGTCGCAGAGCTCCACGATAGTGAAAGGAATCGGTGCTCATAGTCTAAGAGTGGGAGCGTGCGAATTAGGAAATTCTGAAACCTTAACCTATGGCTCAAACAAGTTAGCACAAAATATAAACTAAAACAATATTGTCTAGATGTGCAACTAGGGTTCAACTAGTGTGAAAACCTCATCCCAAAGAGTTTTGCAACATTTAGCCAATTCTAGCAAGATACTACACTAAGAATATAAAGACATACAAGATTGCAATAAGAAATGCAGAAGCTTAAAAGAAGGGGATAAGGGGAAGCAAACTCTCGACATGAAGATTTATCCGTGGTATCAGTAGGCACAAGGCCACCCCTAGTCCATATTGTTAAAGGACTCACTAAGGGCATTACTTCCCGGTCACCGAGTCTCTTCCGAGACTCTTCTTGACTCACCACCAAGGCTCTCGCCTAGTTCTCGGTCACCTCGATGCCGTCTCCACTAAGGAGCTTATCCACGAAGGAAGGGGGTCTCCATATCCCTGCAGAAAGCTGTCGTCGCCGCTCCACACCAAGCCGGAGGCTCCATGACTTGCCGGCGAGTCACCAAGACGCCAAGGGGCCGGCACGCCGAGATACAACTTGTGATTCACTCAAGAACTAGCACACCAGGCAGCAACGTCTTGCCCTCTCGCTCTCTCTAGAGCTAATCCTAGCACTAACACTCTCAAAGCTTGTGCTAAATCTAAATATGTGATCAATGAGCTATTGGATGGCTTGGAGAACTTCTTCAAAGTGTGGGTAGCTTCTCACGAACTCCAGCAACCCCAAATGACCTAGGGTGAGGCCTTATATAGGCTAGAGATCCGCTCATAGCAGTTACATGCTTTTTGCTAAAAAGCATAAAGCATCGGTTAATAGGTCGCCACCATCGGTTTAACCGGTCACACTCAGCCTGCCTACTAGCCGTTGAACTCCAAATGCCATGCCATCCTCTGCTGACGTCATTGCACCGACGCAATGCACTGACAACTGTCAGTTTAATCGGTGCTAAAGCCTTTCCTTGGAAACCCTTCTCGAACAAAAACATGTGTACTGAGTAACCACAGCACGCTTGCACCGACGCCTTCTTTTGCACTGTCGGTTTAACCAATGCCTCTATCATTTTTTCACTTGATTGCCATGTTATCTTCTCATTGCACCGACACTCTATTCTTATAGCATTAGTTCAACCAGTGCTACTATGGTTTCTTCACTTGATCGCCATATCAACTCACCAAAACACCGACCCGTTATAAGTTCATGCCGTCGGTTTAATCGACGCATGTAATCATGTTGAACCTTGTCCAAATCATCTTGACTGTCATTTGGAATACAACTTGAATATCTTGACAGCAATTTGGACCATCTTGTATAAGGATTGGACTCCATCCATAGGACCTATAAATCCAACAAACTTGAGCTCACAAACTCATTAGTCCCATTGATTATGTTGTCACACAATCACCAAAATCACAATCATTGCCTAATGGAGCCATGTTCCTTATAGATAGTCTTGGGGTGATTGGGGCTAAAGTCGCGGTAGATGTTCTTCGAGCTGAGGCCGTTTTACAAGTAGTGGATGACGCCCTCGTCGATGATGTTGGCAATGGTGGCGCGCGTCTCCAAGAAGAGCTTAGTGTAGGACCTCAGGATCTCATTCTCCTCCTGCTTGACCTGTGACAAGTCATGGCGAGTACCTGTGTGAAGCATTGAGCCGTGGAAGTTGTCGATGAAGGTTTTCTTCAAGTCCTCCCAGGAGTTGATGGAGTCTGGCTTGAGGCTTTCGAGCTAGGTGAGCAGTGCAGATTCCAGCGCCATTGGGAAGTAGGTAACCTTGGTCGTGTTGGAGCCGCCTGACACTTCAATGGTGGTAGAGTAGCAGCGAATCCATTGCTGTGGGTCTTGTTTTCCATTGTACTTGGTGATGCCGACTGGTTTGAACTCCCTTGGGCAATCACGAGATGTGATGTTGCGGGTGAAAGCTGGAAAGCGATCACTATCATCGATGTCACATGGATCATCGCCGCGCTCGCGGCGTCTTGAGCGTCACTGCCTTTGTTGACCTTCTACCTTAGGTCGACTGTAGGCAAATTGCAGAGATTTCCATGGTGGTCGTGGCCTCCCGTAGAGTGACTGTCGGCCTGAGGCCTCGCGACCTGGTGGTTCCCCGACTTACATGGAGGCCGTTGGACTTCTTGGTCTGCGTGGCCACGTGCGGATTGCTGGGCGTGCTGGTGTCCGTGGCCAGCCCAATTGGCTTGTTGTGGTGGCTGTTGTCATTTCATCGAGGGTTGGGTCTTCCTCCTGGGGTACGACTAGCCTGGGGGATGGAGCTCGCATGATTCTCCGATCTTGAGCGGCTGTGCTGCAGCGATGATATAGGGTCCCGTTGGTCTAGTTGAACAATAGCGCGCTGCGTCAGATGCAGAAACCTCTCGATCTCCGGGTTTTGGGTTAACTGCTGAATTAACAAAGCTGCTTCAGTGATGTTCCTGATCGGAGTGTTGTACCGGTGATCATCAGCTGTAGCGAAGGCACCATTGAGGTTTCTACGGGGAGGTGGGTTCCGTACGCGGGCTTCCGTGTTCCGTCTGCACTTGGCACGCTTGGCATTCTTTATCCTCTGGATTCTTCTGTGCTGCTCGTCTTCATCTTGAGGAGCATCTGCCGTGTGCTCGTCGGTAGAGACGTCTGCGAGTAGTTCGTCGTTGTACTCTCTTACAGGTTCGTTATCATCGCCATGCTCGTGGAGGGAGGCCATGTAGACGTGACGTTGCGGTGAAAATTCTCCACTGGAGCTATAGTCGACGAGTACTGTCCTGCCTTCTTCCTCTTCTGCAATAGGAGAGAGAGGCTTGCCTTTCGGAAAAGATAGTTCTTGTGTGAAGGCCACAAGGCGGGAGTCGTATTCGAGTAGCTTAGAGGGCTCCATGCCCTTCCAGTACTCGAACCGGCTCTCCAGCATTGAAGTTATAGTTAGGCCCAGATGACAACAAGAAAAGGATTCATAGTCGGCATCCGAGTCCAAGTACATGTCGGAAGACGGGGGCCTCCCGACTAGCGGTGGCTCCCTCCTCTCCGATCTTAAGTAAGCGATCCAAGTCCTCCTCCAGGTTGGAGAGGGTTCGAATTGCATGGACTCCTGGTAGACAGGAGCCGCGTTGCGTAGCCCGAATAGAAGTCGGGTACGCTCTTCCCCAAATCGGTTTGAATCCAACCCAAGAAGTCTTTGGTGTAGCACGAGTCGAAATCACGTCGAGAACGGACTCCTCCTCGATCTCTCTAGCTAGGTCAGGGAGCAGCGTCTCGTCGAGATTGTCGATGAACTCTTCGAGATCACTGCGTTCAGTTGCTGCAGATGTCTCCGGCTCTCTGGAGTCGGCTAGATGGTCGTTGAAGCCACCTGAGCTATCGGTGACGCAAATCCAGGAGCCGAAAACGATTACCATGTTTTGGCTACTGGTCTTGGTATTAATGTTGAACAATCCTCAGTTCGTGAGCCAAACATGCTAAGCTTGAGCTTTTCAAACCAACCAAGCCAAACTCGATTTTCAGCTCGTTATTAGCATTAAAGAGCCAAGCCGAACTAGCTAGCTATCAAACGAGCCATAAAGGGCCGAGACGTAAAAGCCGAACTGACTCGTCACATAATCAACCTTTGCGGCAAGACCTAGAATTCCACACGCCGTGTAAGTCAACCCCGTGTGAAAACTGAAGGGCATTTGTCACCATGTAGACCCTTTCGATCTTCCTCTACACTATCTTTACTCCAATTTCCCCTCCCCTCTTCCCGTACGAGCATGATTCTGCTATCTCCATCTACTCTCGCGAGCCTCTACCGAAACACCTTTCTCACCGGTGCTCCTCTTCTCCACGGGTCAACAAGGATCCAAGACCCATGCGATGTGGTGTGGGACAGAGGTTGGCGGGCGGCGCGGCGAAGTCCATCAAAGTCCATTATGCACTAGTACGTCACGGATTGAGCTTGGTAGTAGCAAGATCTGCGTAGTCCTCCAGAATTTTATTTATTCAACGGTTTCATTTAAAAAACTCGTACATGAACATTGTTTTAAGAAAACTATTTTTGAAATTTCTAGTAAATTAAGTACGTTCAAATAACTTTTTGTCTCACAAAGTTGTGTCGAATAATTTATGTAACAAAGATTTGTACACAAGAAAAATACCAAAGAAAAAGGAAAACGGAGCTGTTGTACAGGGTTTATCGTCACGCTTGGTACACGCCAGCGGGCGTGACTCCGATGCGACGATCGGAGTGGGGCCGTCCCACTGCCCAGTAGGTCCCAAACACGGTAACACCTAAACCGTGCATCTAAAATTATAAAAAAATATGGATCATCTAGGTATATGCAAAATTTGAGCTTTGAACAAAAATTTGTGCAAGAACCTACAAGTGGATTAGGTGTTACCGTGTTACTAAACGCAGTATCATCTAAACTGGTGCATCTAAGATTGTAA